>NC_079445.1:19539287-19839287 GCF_903798145.1 Danio aesculapii
GGTTTGTATTTCACTAACTTACACCTAATCACTTTAGAGCTAGTATTTGAATGATTCTCTATGAATAAATTTTTTTTTTTTATATATTTTTGTTCATGTCAAATTTCTTCTAAGTGTCAAGTGTTTATTGTTTATTACTGCATTAAGTGTTTATTTCTGGCTTTTTGGTAGTGGTTAATACTGTATGTTCGGCAGTGACTTTTGTCTAATTATATATAACTGACCATATTAAAAAATCTAATAATAAGAAATAATAATAGATTATAAGGTTCATGTTACTGTTCTGCTTTGTTAAGCTCCCGTCAGCATTTCACCCTAAGGATATTAAGGAATAATGCTGGTTTCTTTCACACTGCCTGTGTTGTTAAAGAACTGAAGCATGAAACCCATGTCTTCTTGACCTTCATCAGATCTCTAACCTGTGTGGTCAGTTAGCAGTCTAACAGTCTCAAGTCGCATCCACATAAACACAATAGAAGCCATTGATGTGCTAAATATAACATCAGGTCTTTTCTTTTTCCCTCTTCACAATATCTAATGCTGACATATCTCAGTTCCGCTTTATAATTATTCTCATCAGCTGTATTGATCACATTTGGGTGAGCTCACACTAATCAATGCTCCTCAAATGCACACCTACACACAAGTGAATGTTTGAACAGGATATCTTTGCTGGCTCTGATGGAGACCCAGGTGGCCAGTCCAAGCTGGCAGAATGAAGCTCACTGAAACCCATTAAAGCCAAAAATGCCTCCAGTTAAATTGAACTAACCGAAACTTTGTCTTTCCTTTTTGCCTTATACATAGATATATGATGTTATGTGACCATCTATCTATGGGTGATAAAAGAATTAAATTTACCTTTTGCATCTCCAAGACAGACCTTGTTATTTTTCAAAAACAAAAAAACTAATGACACAGTTTAGCATGATAACACAATTTTTATCACGTTATTTAAAATAATAATAATAATAATAACGAGGCCTGAACTGTTGATACAAGGCAAGATGGATCCATGCTGTTGCAGCCCACCCGCCTCAAGGTTCGACATGTTGTGCATTTAGAGATGCTCTTCTGCAGACCTCAGTTGTAACTAGTGGTTATTTGAGTTACTGTTGCCTTTCTATCAGCTCAAACCAGTCTGGCCATTTTTCTCTAATCTCTGGCATCAACAAGGCATTTGCGGCCACAGAACTGCCGCTCACTGGATATTTTCTCTTTTTCTGACCCTTCTCTGTAAACCCTAGAGATGGTTGTGCATGAAAATCCCAGTAGACCAGCGTTTTCTGAAATACTCAGACCAACCCGTCTGGCATCAACAACCATGCCACGCTCAAAGTCACTTAAATCACCTTTCTTCCCCATTCTGATGCTCAGTTTGAACTGCAGCAGATCGTCTTGACCATGCATGGTCGTCTTGACCAAGTTGCTGCCACGTGATTGGGTGATTGGAAATGTACGTTAACAAGCAGTTAGACAGGTGTACCTAATAAAGTACAGGTGAGTGTATGTTTGACTGTCTCTGTATACTGAATCATAAATTCAGCTTCAATTATCATAAAATCATGTAAGTGTAACTGTCATATTTTTGTGCGTTTAATCTACCAAGTTAAATAAGCATCTGCATAAAACATATATTTTCTGTGCTATTTCAATAATAAAAGCATACATTTTGTGTCTGTCCCTATGTTCCAGTGAACTCTATTACATCGGTTATAAAAAAGGCATGGCAACAATAAATAGGACTAATAGAAAAAGCATGAATTTATCATTCACTTATATAACAACATAATGATGAAAATTCATACAATTCTCTTTTAGAAATGTCATGTGGTATCTGGAATGAGGTTAGAGTCTTAAACTAAAGCACAAAATGATGGAAAATGTCAATTTAATTTAAACAACTAGTAACAGAAGGGAATGTTTCCTATCACATTTAAGATCACATTGTACGTTAATAATGGATTCAGTTTATTTTAAATGATATATTTCATTCATTCATTTTCTTTTTGGCTTAGTCCCTTTATTAATCCAAGATCGCCACAGCGGAAGGGACCGCCAACTTATCCAGCATATGTTTTACGCAGCGGATGCCCTTCCAGCTGCAACCCATCTCTGGGAAACATCTATACACTCTCATTCACACTCATACACTACGGACAATTTAGCCTACCCAATTCACCTGTACCGCATGTCTTTGGACTGTGGGGGAAACCGGAGCACCCGGAGGAAACCCACGCAAACGCAGGGAAAACATGCAAACTCCACACAGAAACGGCAACTGACCTAGCCGAGGCTCGAACCAGCAACCTTCTTGCTGTGAGGTGACAGCACTACCTACTGCGCCACTGCGTCGCCCAAATGATATATTTGTTGTATATAATTCCAGTTGAAATGCCTGAAAACAAGTTAATTATTTTGAATTAATAAATTTATTAAACAGTCTAACATCTAAAACTATCTTTATTTGTATGTTCGCTTAAAATGGACAATTAGACAATGATCACACAATATTGCAATTTCTTTGTTACATGCTAATAAATAACAGAAGTATACTGGGATTCAAGTTTTTAGTCTGGATATAAACACTCACTGCTACAGTAGCGATCAAAATGAATGTATCTCGACAGTTGTATCATTTTACACCAGGAAGTGACAACAACTTTAAAAGATTGTCAATTAATCATTAATTCAAGTGATCCACTCACAAATGCTGATTCATAAAGTCTTCATGAACAACACAGTGACTTCAAATTATTATTATTAGTAGTATTATTATTGTTTCATTCATTCATTCATTCATTCATTTCCTTCAGCTTAGTCCCTTTATTTATCAGGGGTCGCCACAGCCAAATGAACCACCAACTTACCCAGCATATGTTATTACACAGTGGATGCCCTTTCAGCCGTAACCCAGTACTAAGAAACACTTATACACTCTCACATTTACACACATACACTACAGCCAATTTAGCTTATTCGATTGACTTATACCGCATGTCTTTGGACTGTGGCGGAAACCAAAACAACTGGAGGAAACACACTAACACAGGGAGAACATGCCAACTAGCCCAGCCGGAACTCAAACCAGTGACCTTCTTGCTGTGAGGTGACACCATGCTGCCATTATATAATTTTGTTCAAATTAATATTTTTTTAAAATTGTGCAATGTACCTTCTGAAACATCTAGTAAATTATACAAACAAAAAATTGAACTCTTTAGAAAACTTTGAATGGAAATACTGTTTCTATCTATTTAATTTTTCTTAGACAGCACATTTTCTAGGACATCATGTTAATGTGCTGAGGTTTTGGTAGGAGATGCCCTCTGTCCAGTCTTTAGTCCATGGTGAATTGGATCACTGTCCTACTTGGACTAATGGTCTAAAAAGAATTTAAAATGAAAAAAAAATGCCTTGAGGGACTGATGGAGTATGAGATTCAATGTCACTTACTTTTGAAGATAGACTGCATGTCCCCTGTTGGAACCTAATATTTTATGGTGTACTTTTCAAGGCAGGACAGGTAGACTTGCCTTGACTTTACAGTATATACAATAAAACTGTACTATGCATGGTTTATTTGGATTTATTGGATTCCGCTGTGATACTGCGTTTTAAAACATTTACAAGCAGATACAAATTTATCCGCTATTTATAAGAACATTTGAAGTGTTACAATGCATAAAATATACAAAAATATTGTACTGTACATCATACAAAATAATTTGCTGAATAATAAACTAATTACACATTTATGCTCAACAATTATTCTAAGCAAGTTTTTTTATCATTTTTTTGTACAAAAAAAGCTAAAAATGCTCGATTGCACTGGAGAAGCAACTCTGCATAAGATCAAGAATGTTTTGGTTTTTTTTTCAGAAAAAATATCTTAAATACAACAACCAAGTTTTAAAATAAAAATAAATCAGTTTTTCAATTTAACAAACCAAATTTTGTCACAATCACCAGCAATCTAATCATTGCAGATCACTGGAGAGCTACAGATCTCTCACTTTATGAACTACATATCCCATCATGCACCTCACACACACCTGTTCACCGAAGATTACATACACAGCTGGAAGCTGATTAAGGACTCATTACACAAACTATATACACTGCTTACTTTCCCTCACTCGTGGCTGATGCTGTGCCCCAATTCGCATACTATCCATCCTAAATAGTATTTGAAAATAGAATTAGTATGTCCCAAATCGTAGTATGTTGAAAAGATTATGCCAAAGGTTCCCGGAGGGTTTACTATTTCCGCTAAAAATTGTGTGTAGAACCATCCATACTCTAATTGCTGATATTGCCTACAGCACATTGTGTGTTGGGCGTGAATTCGATTAGAACTACAAACGCGGGTGAAAAGTGTAAATAAACTACAAACATGATGGATGTGCGAGACCAAACGTCAAGTAGAAAGGCTTCGGTAAATATGTTTGTATGACTGTTAATTAATATCTAGCTCACTGAAAAAAAATATTTAAAATCACGTTTTCTGTGTAATATTTTATCTACAACAACATTACTGAACTTATATAAAGACGTGTTTGTACATTAACGTCTGAATGCATGATTATACAAATACCTGAAGAGATTTCTCTGCATGGAAGACATGAATGGGAGATTACCCTTCTGATGCTTCTCCAACAAAGTAGGAAATTAAATGTGAAAGAAATGTGGATGATTGACAGGGCTCATAGCTAACATAACAATCTATTAACGAGGAAGTAGTATGTCCCAGAGCTTGCATACTCTTCTGCTACACACTGAAAAGTATATACTTTTCCTTCACAAAAAAAAACATACTTTTAGGGCGTAGTATAAGTAAGCGAATTGGGACGCAGCATGAATCTTGTTTTTGTACACTACGAAACAGTTCCCTTGTTTTTCCTTGCCGTGCCGAGTTTCCTGACATTTGCTTTGTTTATTGTTTTTTGTTGTTAGCTGCCTGGACCGATCTCTTTGCCTGTGTACAGACTACTCTTTTGGATTGCTTTTTATGTACCCATTTGATCCTGTGATTGACCATTGCCTGTCTGACTCGTCAATAAAGACGCTCCATTTGGATCCTCAACTCCGTTGCAAGAATCGTGTGTTACACATTTATGATACAAACTAATAAAAGAAGTCTAATGCAGCAATGTATCTCTGTTAAATGTATCATGTTTTAAGAATTTATCAAATATGTATAATCTACTTTTGGTCAGTTAAAACATTCTTAATAAAGAAAAAAATATTGCAGAATTAATCATTAAGCCAGTGTTTAACTAACAAATGCTAAGTAATGAAAAGTAGAACCTATTAAAACAATATTTCATGTAATTTACTTGTTAAATAGCCATGTTATCATAACAATAATTTACAGTCAGACAGTGTTATTCACATAAACTCTGTCAGATCGACATGAGACCCCGCTAGGCTTTGTTTTTTTTATGATAATATTTATGCTAATGACTGTCTAACTGTACATTATCTTTCATGTCAGTGTTTCTATGAATGTGTATGTGTGTAATCCCCAAGTCTGAGTTCATAGCTTCCATCACCACAGAGAAAAAAAAAAAAAAAAACCTGACTTCAATTTAAGTTTTAACAGTTTTAAACTTTAACCCTGCAGGGAGCTAATTAACTTCTCTATATTAACACAGCTCTGATAATTGAAAGTCAGAGGCAAAACCATATAACAGTGTGTGTGTAGACTGTAATGACCAATCTAACACTGACAGGAGCACTGAAAAAAGCCTCAACCAGTAACCAACCATCTAACTAACCACCCAACCCTTCTCTCATTTAAGCAAAGAAAGCCACGTGGAGGACGGCAACCACTTAGAGCAGTCGAATTTGCATTCACGATTATCATTCATGTCAGCGGTTGGAATCCATCCATCACTTTTACCTCCACTCCTGCATTACCAAGGGAACATTTTCAATGCTTTTAACTCAGTAAGCAATGCTGAAGTAATAGTTTTATATGAAAATAAAATGCAAACGGTGCTCATGTGGTAAATTAGGTCTTAAAAGGATAAAATGAACCAATTATTCATAATATTTTGTCTTGGCTTTTGTTTTGACGTATATGTAATTATTATAGTGGCACTGTATGTTGTTTAAAGGAATGGAGCGATAACATTTGGTGGCAAAGCAATGCCTGCACGCATTCGTAGTACAATCATTCAAACGTAGGTACACAGAGGATTCGCAGCGAGCCAGAACTGAACAAAAGGGATTACGGTCCCCCCCCTCTGACACCCTCTAGTAACGTGGGTGAAAATCCTTTGAGCAACTTTGGCGCAAATTTATTAATATGATTTACATAAAGTTAAAGTTCCTGCAGCCAAGCGGGGCACTCTAAAATAAGGCGGCGTGACAGTGTCCATGCGTTATATATGTCATGCCTACGGCTGGAGGACTCTCTGGGGAGCGCTGGCCTGAAAATGACAGAAAGTGAGGAAGGAGCCCAGATACAGCCGAATCACTCATTTTCTCCTCCGTAGGAGAACAAAAAGGGACAAAACTGCTCTGTAGGGCTAACGCCTGAAAGAACATTTTTCTATTTTCAAGCAATCTCAAGAGCTGTGCTTTTGACCTGAGATGCGCAAGGAAATATGCACTTTATACACACAGCTTTTCAATGGAGTATCTGTGGCAGATGGGTCAGAGGTTTAAGAGCCCAAATAATGAAATGCAGGATAACGTCTGATTAGCACTGTTCTCTTCAGGGATGCGTTTACTAAAAGCATTGTTAGCCATCTATGGTTGGAAATTCTGACATTAACAACGTGGCTTAACACATTTGTTTGCTGTGTTTTATTGTGGTTAGATGCATAGATTCTTCCTAATATGGACATCATGCACTTGAAGCATGCATAAATAGCAATCCTCACATGCCATGTTTGTTATTTACAGCAATAATCTGACATTATTTAGATTTATTTTGTTTTAGTTCACTCCACCACCTTTCTGAAGTTATATAGTGACTAAGTTTTAATAAATGTGATTTGTACAGTATGTGTCTAAATGTTTGGGACATTATAGGACTAGATGGTGTCTCCAACAATGCATCAACTTATGGTTGTTATGCATCAAGTCATTTGGATTAAAAATATGTTTTATTCTAGTATCACAGCCCTTTTTTTTGCTTAATGGACTAGTTCATCCAAAAATAAAACTTACCCAATAATTTACTTACCATTAAAGCATCCTTGGTGTATTTGACTTTCTTCTGTCAGACAAAACAGTCTGAGAAGTTTTTATCTTTATTTTTACGCGAGAGAAGAATCAGAGAATCAGAGAATTCCATTTTATCCTGGCTCATCAACGCTGTTTAATGGTGTTTGGTACTGGTTCTTTTTTGAAGCTTCGAAAAGCACATACATCCAACATCAAACTAATCTGTATGCCAGCAGGGAAGGGTTACACATGTCTTATTAAGCAAATCAATGTGTTTTTAAAAAAATATTTCACATTTCTTTATTATAAACTTAAATCACTGATGTTGAGTGGCTGCTAAATGTGTGTTCTAGACAACTTCTTGGCTGATCTCTGACTCTATGAAAGACGCATTTGTAGCTGAAGCTTTGTAGAGTAAGATTAAGGAAACTAATATATTGCTTAACGTTATACAGTAATGCCAATCCAGCCTGTTTTCTTGTTCATCTGCATCTTCTGTGGTAAACAAACTGTGTGGTTTCCACAGGACATATCTATTCCCAGACCTTCCGCTAAGAATGTGTCATACGTTTAATAATTTTACGTTTTATATTATGAAAATTAGAAAAAAACATTGTTACAATTAAAATTGTAACTTTCCTAAGACATGCTGTAACCCACTGGCAGCATGTTCACAACACTGACTGTGTACATCAAAAAGAGGAAACTTAAATAAACCAAAGATGTTAAGATTATAAGGTACATCATGGGGTAAATACAAATGTTTAAGGCGAACTATTCCTTATATATTCAAACACATCATGTGAGCTTCTCTTAACAAAACAACTCTACACATTTTTATATGATTTTTTTGAAAATATAACAACTCTTTAACTTTTTCCAAAACATCAATTAGCCATTTTCTAATTTTTAAGCTTTCATGACAGAACTTAGTGATGATTTGCTACTAATAATAATCTGCCAGGCTTTTGGATATTAATCATGTTAACAAAACTTATATTAAATTATATTAATATTAAATTATTTTGAGCATCAAAACAACATCTGTCCTTTTTTCAAATATTTCCCAAATGATGTTTAACAGAGAAAGGTATTTTTTACAGTATTTCCTATATTTTTTCTTCTGGAGAAAGTCTTATTTGTTTTATTTCGGCTAGAATAAAAGCAGTTTTATTTTTTCAATTATTTTTTCTATATTATTAGCCCCCTTAAGCAAATTTTTTGCCTAATTACCCTTTTGCATGCCTAATTAACTTAATTAACCTAGTTAAGCCTTTACATTGCACTTTAAGCTGAATACTAGTTTCTTGAAAAATATTTAGTAAAATATTATGTATTATGAAAATCAGAAATTGGGGAAAAAATATCCAGGGGGTGCGGGGGTTGATGGCTAATAATTCTGACTTCAACACTACAGTATATATATATATATATATATATATAGATATTTACTGTCAGTTGGCATTTCTGTGTGGAGTTTGCATGTTCTCCTTGCGTACGCGTAGGTTTCCTCCGGGTGCTCCGGTTTCCCCCACAGTCCAAAGACATGCGCTACAGGGGAATTGGGTAGGCAAAATTTTCCATAGTGTATGTGTGTGTGAATAAGTGTGTGTATCCCAGTGATGGGTTACAGCTGGAAGGGCATCTGCTGCATAAAACAAATGCTGGATAAGTTGGTGGTTCATTCCGCTGTGGCAACCCCAGATTAATAAAGGGACTAAGCCGAAAGGAAAATAAAATGAATGAATGAATTTTTATTCTAGCCGGAATAAAATAAATATGTTTTTCGCCAGAAGAAAAAATATTATCAGACATACTGTGAAAAAATTCCTGTTAAACATCATTTGGGAAATATTTAAAAAAGAAAAAAATTCAAAGGAGGGATAATATTTCTGACTTCAACTCTATATACTGTATATTTCACCTAGATTATCAATAGTGAGTAAAACGTATATATTTAAAAATGTATAGTATTTTAAATATTTCCATACATTATATTGAATTCTCGGTTGTGTTACTATACATTTGAGATGTGTAAAATTCTTAAATATTGTATCATAAAGACTAAATAAATAGGAAATGCTTTATAAAATTCACAATGAAATAAGTGAGAAGTACATACAGAGTAGCAGACCATGTGATTTCATCAAGGTCCATCCACATTGATGCGACTCCACAGAATATGGTACACAGAGAAGAAGGATATCACTTTCTGTAAAAAAACAAATCAAACCAGAAGCTTTTATAAAATAGTTTTTCTTTTTAAAAATCAATGCATGGCAACCTCTCCCTTATTGACCTTGAATTAAATCATCTCTCTTATCAGTGCCCATTTAACACTTGGATTTACATTAATCTATGTTGACAATGATGATAAGCAAACCTTGGGGACACGTATGACATGGTATATTACTATATTGAGTGACAAATTTCACAAGAGTAGGTGAGAAAATTCCTGGAGAGAAACAGCAACAGATCCTAGCATAAGTCTGGCACGCAAGCTTCTTTCAAAAACACACACACACACAGACACACGCACACACATGCGCGCACACACACACACACACACACACACACACACACACACACACACACACACACACGCACGCACACACACACGCACACACACACACACACACACACACACAATGTACAGCTATGAGAAAACCAACCTGAGAGCATCTTGTGCTTGTTTTGACGCCATTTATACAAGTTATGAATTCAAAATAACATTTACTAACAATCTGATAATTAATCTAGCTCAAACAACTGGGGGTCTTGTATTCAAAATTAGTTAACATGTTGGAAATGCTGCGATATTAAACTCTTTTTCCACCTATTAAGCACATAACAGTGAATGAATAAGCACTGAAACAACATATGTTTGTCCATGCTGCTGTGGTGCTCTGTTTTTGACAGGAAATTCATAAACCACAGCAGCATATTAATTACAGCGACAGGATCCGTGCTATATTTAATATGCACACCGCATCACTGGCATTACGCGACTTTGTTTTCCACTCAGGCCATCGTGTCAGCAGTAATCAAATCTTAATGTTGACAACAACACCTCGCCAATCAATTGCAGTGAGGGGGGGAATGGTCATGTTTTCCCTTCTGAATTTTAATCCTCCATCTCTCTGACCGCTTTCGGTACCTCTACGGGGACTGTGTTGCTGATGTTAATAATGGCGGTATGAAATTCAAGACTGTCATTTATTTTGAAATACAAAGTTTAGTAACACCTAGCCAAAACTTCTGAGTTGCTTACATTTAACTACAAAAGTGTATATAAAGTACATAATATTGCCTTTTTTAATGCATTAGTTCAAATTAGTTATTATATAAAATAATTATTACAGTATTATTTATATATTACATTATGTACATTGATTAAACATTAAGAAATACATTTTCAGTTCCTATTGGCTCATAATTATTGTTAACAAATGGAAACTTAATGTAAATATTGATGTTATTGTCAATATTAAATTTAATATTGAAATCGATTAATAGTTAATTATCAGATATTGTTTTTTCTCTTGTCAGTTCAAGAGTTCACACTTAGCTGATGATTGATTATAAAGCTTGTTTGGCATGCTGTCCTGGGAGAGAGCCCTGACTGAGCTCAAAAGATCCTCGAGCCCGGGGATCCCTCTCGTTTGCAAGGCAAAAGGGGAGTTTGAGCTCAGGTAGATCTCGAGAACTCCCCTGCTGTAGTAGCTAATGAACAGATAGTGATTGCTCTTAAGACATAACTACTTACTAGGTGCACGTCTATGGTGCCGATTTGGATTAATCAATTAACTTAAGGTGCATGTTTTTGGATGGTGGGAGGAACCCGGGGAAAACCCACGTGAGTACGGGGAGAATGTGTAAACTCCGCACAGAAACATCAGCTGGCTTAATAAGGACTAGAACCAGTGACGATCTTGCTGTGAGGCAACAGTGCTAACCAGTGGGCCACCATGCCACCCATTTAGTAAATGAGAAGGAGTAGGGGTGATAGGTGGGATTTTTCAAAACGAAGATAGCTGTTATATGGAACTTAAGCTGCGGTCATACTGGACTTTTCTCCCCATAGACTTCCATTCGTACGCACGCGAATGCGTCAAACTGGAAACGCAAGTTCGTGCGTCAAGTTTCGCAGTTCACTGCATTGCAAAGTTCGTGCTACCCACCGCATCGCCACAAAATATATATACTATATAAATATAGTAAAACATTTTAAAAGATGACGTACTACTGTATGCATTTCAACAAGTACAGGTCAGAATAAATATGTTGTTTCACTTTTACATACATTTACTCAAAACTTTCTTTGTATAAACACACTTTGTATTGCCTCACAGAAGGTCAGTTCAATATTTCAGTCTGTGATTGGTGTTTGATTCAACACTGTAACCTGCTTTGGAATGTGTTGTTTGTTGTAGCATTAAAGATCACAGCTTTAAATCACTGCTAGTGTTTCTTGTATTGAGGAGAGTGAGATTACGTTGACATTTCACTGATGATGTTCTTTCACAGCTGCGGACTGAACTGTTTCCCCTAAATATTCTAACAGAGAAAACACCTGTGACCAATTCACAGAGAAATCTGCATGTGAGACCATTTCAGCTGTGTTCCTCTGTGTGGTGGAGCAATACTGACCTCTAGTGTCTGTCAAATCCATCTTTTGAATTTAAAAAGCACTGAACGTATTGACAGGAAGAAATTTCAGCATCAGAAAGTCTGTATCGAGTTGATAATTTGACAAAACAGCAATTACCATGCTTTGACAGCAGTTTGCTTTTGTTTCTGACTGAAATGCTGATAGGCTACCCCAATGATATAGATAAAAACTGACCTTATCTAACATAATTGACTGAATTAGGTGACGCGAGCAAAAAAACTCACCTTAGTGGTAATCTGACTCCCTAAACTGCAAAACGAACGAGTTAATCAATTAATGAATGAACAGCCTGCATATATGCAAAGCACAAACATGCGTTCTGATGTTGGCAGGTAACAATTTAGAATATTGACAACTTCTCAGCCAATGACGTTTGTAGGCGGGACCTATTTCTTCTTTCGGGAAGTTGTATGAGGATGTGTAATCATAAACATCCCCATACAATATCTCGACATAAGATAGATTTTTGTAGACTACAACAAAATTGCACGGATTTAAAATAGGATTTGTGAAGCTATGTTTTAAATTACCATGCTGCAAAAAAAAACAGCTTAAACCAGCCTAGGCTGGTTGGCTGGTTTTAGCTGGTTAGCCAGCCTGGTTTTAGAGGGATTTGGGCCATTTCCAGGCTGGTTTCCAGCTATTTCCAGCCTGCTCAGGCTGGGAGATGACCAGCTATGTCTATCTTAAACCAGGCTGGTCAAGCTGGTTTTAGTTGGTTTTAGCTGATCATTTTCCAGCCTGAACAGCTAAGGGTGCTTTCACACCTGTGGTTCGGTTCATTTGGTCTGGACCAAGGGCAACAAATGTAACATTTTAGCATTTTTCTGCTGTTTTGGGTCGTTTTCACACCACACTGATTGCTTTGGTCCGATCCAGTTGAAAAGAACCAAAATGCAGTCATGTGACAAAATCCACATCACTCATTGGCCAGATGTTATTGAACGTATTTCATTAACTGCTTTTCGATTGATCAGAATTAACATGCGGGAAAATGCCAATAGAACTCCCGCAAGTAAACAAAGAAGCAGACACAAAATGTCGCTGCACTAGCTGATTGTATCCCTGGTCATAGTATACTATATAGTTTGTAAAGATCACTTTAGACAAACTATACATTTCGAGAATGAAGCGCAGCTGCGGCTGGAAAACAATGTTTTAATGCATTGCAATCGGTGAAGGCGTTAGGAGGAGGCGTGAATTAATTAAGCTAAACTGCGACATGGTCATCTTCCGGAAATATTACCAACTATCCATCAGGTAATGAAACCACCTCTTTAAGTAGGTCTCGATACGCTGTTGGTCTGCTTTTGGTGCGCACTCGAGTGCGATTGCTAAGTTCACACCTGCCCAAAGGAATCTCACCAAGAGGGAAAACGAACTCTAGTGCGATTCAACCAAACTAAATAATGCAGGTGTAAAAGCACCCTAAGACCAGGCTGGAAACCAGCCTGAAAATGGCCAAAACCCCTCTAAAAACAGGCTGGTCAACCAGCTAAAACCATCCAACCATCTTAGTCTGGTTTAAGCTGTTTGTTTTCAGCAGGGTAGTTGTTAATACTACTATTGTACGTCCATTTTGAGATATGTAAACAAAAACAATGGTCCCAACGCATTTCCTGTTTTACATTTTTAATTTCTATAGCTTCCGAAAATCCAAAAAGAGCCACATATTGATAAATAATGTTATGAAAGCTTTTAAACATTCATTTATCATTGAATTGCCACTTGTTACTTTTATGAATTAGTTTGATAACAAGCAAGAAATGTTCATGGGCCAATGACACGACCACATTGAAATGGTCTAAAACAGTAGTGGAGAAATGTGTCCAAAAATTAACCCTATTCATGCATGTCTAAAGATGAGAAAACATGTCAGACATAATCTTATGGCAGATTTGGGCCTATATAACCTAATCAGTGAAAAGACATGCATAGGAAACTTAGTATCAACTCTAATAGTGAACTTTTCCTTTTTGCTCTATTGTCTGGTGTTGCATAGTTTATGTGCTGAGCTATTTGCATAACCTGCATTACATTGCATAACATTGACTTTTTTCATTTATTTATTTTTTATTATCATTATTATTATTTTGCCATAACAAATAGTGAAATGAAACAACATTTCCAAATAAGCCAAAACAATCCTACACAGATCAAGAAGTAGGGCACAAACGGTGCACTCCAAATGAGATTCTTCACCCTCCAAAGAGCACTTTGGAGTTTAAACAATCATGTCTACCAAATTAAAGTGTCATTCCAAACTGAAATTCTCAAAACTGGCCACTTTGAAGGAATGAAATGTTGATCAACATTAGGAATGAAAGATTTTCGAATGGTAGGCGTGATGGACACTTTCTGACCCCATGATTCTTTGCACAGGGAAGTTATGTGGTGTCACACTATGGCTTATAGTGGTTCCGATAGTGAGGCTCAGGACCCCCTGGGGGGTTGCGAGACAATCGGGGGTTGAGGGTCGCTTGGTGATTTCCAAAAATCACCAAAATCTCATATATGTTATTAAGCTATTAAAATTGCCATATTTTATCCATAACCTACAGAAGATAAAAATGGTATTTCATAGTTACATTAAAAAAAAAACAATGCAAATAAAAAACCATCAACCTTTCATTTTTTTTCATTGGATTGCGAGCTCTAGGTTTATTATTAACAACACAGCAAAAGGATTAGTTGCAGCGGACATTTTGCGGCACAATGTTCAACTTTGACATCTTTGTACATTAAAAATAAAGACTACAACTGAACATGGAGGACGATCTACAAGTGGAGGTCTCCAAAATTAAACAAAAAATAGTCTTTTGCTGTAAACATTGTGCCAACCATTCTCGTTAAGTGAGGTTAATATTAAATTGAATGAATAAAGACTATAAAATCATATGGCCGTTATGTAGTATATAGTAGTTATATAGTAGTTACAGTATATAGTAGTTCCTATTGGTGTATGTGTGGGTCGTTGTATGCAATGTTCGTATGTTTATAACTACCTCCGAGGATAGTGGGGGTCGCGAGTCAATGGAATTGTTATTTTGGTGGTCACAGGCTGAAAACTTCTTGAACCCCTGGCTTGTAGAACATACTGTAAGGAATGAGCTCTTCCGACTGGAACATAGTTTCAAATCAAACATTGTAGCTACATCATGCAATTTTGCATGTAGGTGCTTGTAGCTCCTTTTGGAAGTATGCTTGTAACCACACATCTTACTTTAGCCTACTCATAAATCAAAAACAGCAATTAAAAAACAATTACGCGTTCAATCTATTGACTTGAAATTATAGGTTAATAATGAAGCCTTTAAAGTTGTGTGCTCAATGCTGTGTGGGAAACCTGTTTGGAAATAAATATTATGTTAATTTGTATTGCTATTATTTTTGTTCTCTGAAATTGAAATAGAAAAAAAAAACATTTTAAATGAGTACTACAAAGTGTTTAAGCTGCATAGTGTGAAGAATATAATATTGTGATCTGAACAATATATGCATTTAACCTGACTTTTAACATAAATATCTATTAAAACTGATGGTATTATGTGTTGTAATTACTGCATACCTGAAAATATAAGTCATTTTTATATTTTACAGTACCCTCTCTCTCTGTTAGTGAATCTTTCCTATGACATATTGAGGTAATAAAATGCCTCTCCTTAGGGATGGCCACATTTACTCTAATTAAACACTTACGCTGCGACCTTATTGTGCCAGGCAGTTACCATAGAATCCTAATACATCTTCTGGGCTCCATGTCAAACTAGATTTCCTTTTTCCAGTTTACAGAGAGAAGAGAGGAGGGGTAAGATGCAAGGTCATTACCACAGAGGGCCCAATTACATGAAATAATCTCTGTCGTAAAAACAAGCTCTGCTGAGAGTTCGCCAAGTGACACATAATACCTACAGCATTGTGAATGTGTGTTTGCGTGAGTGTGAGGATGTTGCTGAGACATGTAATATAAGAAGTGAATATGCTTATGGCTGTCAGTAATTAACAACTTGATGGCAATGAGGTCATTTTTCTCAAGACAATGAAGTAATTACAGCTTGATATTAAATTTATCATAGCGTGCACTCTAGATCTTGTTGCTCAGACTGAGATTAGGTTCTGCATGGAAAAGCTGATATTCTTTAGAAGCCGTTTGTTCATTTTAAAGGTCAAAAATGTAACATTCTGTCAAAGGAAGCTAAATCTGTAAGATCTTCTGTGGAGCACAAAAAGAGAAGTTTTGAGAAATGTACAATCTGTGCTTTTTTTGATTGATAATTGTTGAATTATATTGTGAATTATATTATAAAATAAAAAATAAAATTAGAATCTCATACAGTATAAGACGGGAATTATATTAGGGAGAGTAAAGATGATGGTTTTCCATTTTAAGATGTACTGTTCTTTTTATAGAACAATTAATAGGCTGAAACCAACATATTATTATAGATTTTTTAAAATGTGTTATTTATTTATTTATTTATTTAAGCTACTTGATATTTTGGCAGGAGAATGGCCAAAATACATTAAAACAGACCTGTAAAAAATAGATATTTAATTCATTATTTAATGTATGCAATTTATATAAATGTAAATTATAATATAAATTATATATATATATATATATATATATATATATATATATATATATATATATATATATATATATATATATATATACATATTATTCATAATTTTTGCTCTGCCATACATATTAAAATATATATTTTTTATTATATATAAGATGCTTTTTTAAATGTATAAATAAATGATTTTTTATTCTTTTTAGGAGGTTCTTGAATTTGCAGTTCTTTTTAGCATTAATGTGTGCAATATGCTTGTATCAGAATTAATAATTCTTTTATCCACAAAACTCGCATTGCCCCCAGAATAATTTTTTGGATACTATAATATTATGTTTAAAGCATGACTGAAGATGTCATGGGCACACTTTATTTTGATGGTCCGTTTGTTGACTTTAACTTACATTGCATGTACATGCCAACTAATTCTCATTAGATTATAAGTAGACTGTTAGTTGACATGTACTTGCAAAGTTTCTTATAGTCAGTTAAATGTCTGTTAAAGGAGCAGTATGAGCAGATATTAAGCAGACAGTCTACTAATATTTCAAATACTATGGAAGTCAATGGTTACAGGTTTCCAGATTTATTAAAAATATGTTATTTTGTGTTTAACAGAAAAAAGAAACTCATAATGGTTTTAATCAAGTAAAAGATGAGTAAATGATTACAGAATTACATTTTTAGGGTGAACTATACTTTAACATGGTCTTGGCAGTGGTAAAACATCTTATGGGTCTGTAACTACCTAGAAGGCACAGCACGTCAACAAGATATCAGATTGACGTTGTACCTCAACGTTGCATTTTGTTTGAAAACTAAAGTCAGGTTGACATCAGAAGCCAGCATCAGGCTGACATCAATGTCCAACGTCCAACCTAAAATCAACCAAATATCAACATCTAATGACGTTACATCTTGACGTTGTGTGGACGTTACCACTATGTTGTCTATCAGACATTTTGGTTGCCATACATCAGTATTTGATGAATAAGCATCAGTATTTGATGTCAATATGACATTGGTTTAAGATGTTGACTTGACATTGGATTTTGGTCACTTTCCAACACAACCTAAAATCAATCAATTATCAATGTCGTTATTGGATGTCAAAATAACTTTGTCCTAAGACGCTGGCTAGACATTGAATTTTTAATCATCTGACTTCATGAGCTAAATCTAACCTAATATTAACATCTTATGATCTTGTGTGCCTGCTGGGAACTATTAACCAGTAAATAAAACCAAAAATGAATTCATGGAGTAATAGAGCCATGTAATAGGGAAGCAAGGACTGAAAAACTTGCCAACACTGGCCAAAATGTTAGCCTGCTCTTCATGGATGGTCAAAAAGAGCGCACGTCACCATCTGCCACAGGAGGAACGACATTCATCCATCACACCTCCATATGCTGCCCATTACAATCACCTGTTTTCACACCTGTCTAATGCCAGCTGACCTCTTTCAACATCTGTTTACCATGCATTAATTACTGTAGATATCAGGGGAGACTAATGCTTCTTTGAGAGCGCTTAAACTGACAGGTTTAATCACGGTCCGAGTCCCGCTCTGAATCTAATGAAGGACCATCGAGGAGAGGAAACTGACTAAAAAAATGCTCACAAGGAAAGGATGCAAAAGAAAGAACAAAAGTGCCATTGCAGTTTTATCGTGCCCCACATTTGTGCCATATCCCAGCGCAGGACTGATGAGTTTTGTGCTGCGATGTCACTGGGCCGTGCCCCATCATGCCACCTCCTTCAAAGGCACATAATAAATATACTCCATCACAGCGGCCTCACCACACACACACACGCACACACTTACACTCACACAGAGGGAATTAATTATAGATGTACATTAAATTACTTTCATCTCCTCCCCTTTTCCAGAGATGGGACACACACCGCGTAGTGACTGATGAAGCAGTATTTCAATACCTCCCTTGGCAACATGCGGGCTGGAACAGGCACACACACATAGAGTTTCACAGACACTCGTGCATGCTTCTCATCCTTTCTGCTCTTTTTCAGCTTGAACGGATCTTTGCTGAATGCCATTTATTTCATCTGTGATCTTTTATGGTTCCTCTGCAGCATGTGAAGACTAAAGTAAATCTAAACGCTGATCTGTAGCAACTTTCCCCGATCTTTCTAGAGGAAATGTACTTTGGAAGATTCTGTCAAAGACTCTGGAATGCTCAGATGTTAGCACATGTGAATAAATGCTGTACTTTTGAGATTTTTATGAATTAAAGACTACAACCTCAACTTTAATACAATAAGATATATTGAATAAAATACATCAGAGGAATAAATTATACTTATTCTTAATTCTTATAATATTTCAAAACATTACTGGTTTAGTATATTTTGATCTAAACAGATTTCTGTTACCAACCACTAACATTTGAAGTTGTATAGATAATTTAAGACTACTGTGATATGTTTGTAATTTAAACCCTACATGTTTAGAACTTATATAAACTAACAAAACTGCAGGATGAAATGATCACGAAATCAACAAAACAACTTTTAAAATTTTCAAAAAAGAAAAGGAAAGGAAGATATTGTACCAAGTATGATGTAATCCTGGATCTATGTCTATCTGTTGATCCTTGAGTGTCATTTTTGTTTGAAAATGTAACCCTTGCCCCTAAACCCAACCCTAGCTGTAAGTTATTCCCAAAATCAGTGAGGAATAATAGTTGGATAACAATCATGCAGAAGTGCATAATCTAAACTTAATACAAACTGTAAACATATCCTTTAAATGTGATTGGCTGATTAGAATATTGTTTCAAGATAAACAATATCTGATAATGTGATCCTGAATTAACATCTGCGTTGATCCTGGGACATCAATCCTGTTGGAAAATGTAATCTATATGTAATTTCCATTATTAAACGTAAGTTATTCCTAAAAAGAGAGGGGATTAATTGAGTAACAATGATGTGGAAGCTCATATCCTTAACTGTTAACCGTCAGCGTCAACGCTTCCCTATCACTTTGAATGGGTGATGTCAGGCGTTGCCAAACTGCACTGTGGATCTGTCTGCATTGCTTCAGTGCCGTTGTTCGCTCCGGAAGTTGGGAATTTCTCAACTTTTTAAGTGCCAACAGACGCGTCAGCCAATCAAATCGCTTTATGCAAATACACCAGCTCAGTCAGTAATCGATTGCGAACTAATTTCACTGGCTGATGCTTCTATGCAAATCTGTCAACCCCAACCTCAGACACGCCCTCTGTGAAGCTTTGCCGCTGAAGCCCTGTGTGTCAAGCATTACTGTATGTTCAGACTGAAAGCGGCGAGAGTGTCAAAGTAGCCGGAAGTCATTCATTTTCAATAGGAGCCGGCGGCGATAAGCGGCCAGGAGCAGTGTGGCACGTCTTTGCCAGTGTGAGCGTCGAGGAGAGTTGAAATCAAGTAAACTTTATGGTAATGAGCCATGACGCGGTTCGGCAAGCAATCACAATGTTGAATTTCACCAGTCCAGAGAACACAGTCACTGTAAACTTTGTTCCGACCAGTTGTTCCCAAGGGTTTGTTGATTGCGGTCGCTGGACTACCAATTATTTGCAATGTTTTCTTACAGGAACATTCATTTAAAAAGTTACTGGGGAGTTACTGATGTGCATTAATGTTATATATATTTTTCTTTTAAAAAAAGCGGGAATCTCATTCGACAGTACAAAACAGTATTCCTGCTTCAAAATATTTCAGACATACAAACACATTGGATAATTAAGTGGAGCAAAGCTACACCACATGCAACTTGATCTTCCATAGTTAAATAAATTTGATAATAAGTGTGCAACATCTTCATGCTAGAAAACAAGTTTTATGTGGGAATGTAACTGATATGATATGCTGCAACGGCCCCTTTAAATACGAGATCAATGTAGCGAATTGGCCGGAGCTGAAGGCAGACAGCATTGTCGCCAGGACGGCCAGAGCGAGCTTTGACGCTTATGCCACTTTCTGTGTGAACGCACAGTAACCCTAAACTTAACATAAACTGTAAAGTTGGACCTTAAATCTGATTGGCTGATTGGATCAACATAGACAAACATGTAAAACCATCATAGATTCATTCTGAAAATGTAGCCCTATATACATGTCTGGGATCACGAATTATGTAGCCAGAAATACGTATGACTGCATTTCATTTTTTAAATGAACAATACGAGGCGGTATGACGGCGTTCCTTTTCATGCTTACAAGCTGACTGATTACCTCTGTATGGACGACTTTCCCACTGTTACCAGTTTGTCCAGTTAGCTCGTCATGTATGTCGGCGAACTTGAGACACAGAGAGGAGTTCACCACAATGAAGGGATTCGAGTCTGGTGAAGAATGGTTCCAGAAAGCAGGAAAGACAAAAGCAGAAGCCAAAAAATAAAACAAATAAGTAGATAGCAGGGTGAGAATGTAGTAAAATAAAAAAAGTGATAAAAGTCAGGCGAGAGGTTTTCTTTTTCTGGATTGCTTTTTAAAATTGTCGGTTGGGTGGGCGGGTCAATCAGTGCTTTTGAAAACACTATTGGTTGGGTTTAGAGAAGGAGGAGGGTGGGTCTTTCGATCAGTCAGTCAGTCAGTCAGTCAGTCAGTCAGTCAGTCAGTCAACAGCAGCCTCTGGTGGATTTATGTGAAAACAGCAGGCGAGAATGGCACTCGCGAGAAAAACTTGAGATCTCAAAAAGCATACACAGCAGCCTCTGGTGGATTTGCGAAAACAAAAACTGTTAAAAAAACATAACTCCTGGTACGTATTTGGGGCTCTCTAGAAATGTATATAGCGATGTGTTTTCAGAATGAGCCTGGGTTGCGTAATACTTAGTAGAATCACACTAACCTATTGGTAACCTAGCAATCAACAGTTAATAAGGCAATCATAATGGAGACACCTGATTAGTCAAGTCACATGGGTTAATGTCCAATTTTTTTCTATATCTTTTTTAGTTTTCAACATGTTTCAACTCCCTTAAACCTCATTCACATTACGAGCGACTCGCAACAGCAAAGTGACAAACGACCATTCATTTTAATGGGGATCGAGCAACTTTCGGTGACCTCCATCTACGCAAGCAATGGCAACCAGGTCGGCACGTTGAGCGATGCGACAAAGTTAAGAATTCTTCAGTTTTATACAAATTAAGGGCGACTTTCTTGAGCACCAGTAGAGCTCACCTGATCCTCTCTCAGCTCCTGCAGAGGCTGATTATATTCTCCATGCTGTAGACCTACACGTCTGCGCTTGCAGCAGATTGCCACCCAGAGTGTCAGGCAGCTACAAAGTTGCTGCTAGTGTGAATGAGGCATTAGTCTCTTTAATCGCTTTTCACTGATACCAATACACACCAAAAATTAGGTAAAATATAGTGAACATAAGAAAATTGTATATTTGTAAATTATGTAAATTATGGATGTAATGTTTGCGGATTACTATAAACAAAAACTTTAAGTCTAAAAATTAAAAAACCTAAAGTCTAAAATTGCCTTTTGGGTTTTGCAATAAGTACGTGCTAGCGTACGTGAGCAATAGTAATTTATAGGCAATCATTGAGTCCCACAAATTCCTCTACAGTGGAAAATCAACTCAAATGTAAATTCTGCTTTTAGATCTTTCTTGTTTCAGACATTTTTTCATCATAGCAGTTTCAAGGAACGCTTATGCTTTCGAATTAATTTTTATGCCAGCTGTTGTTGGTGCAGAAAAAAGTGTAGAATGACATCATATCATTGCATTTAGGCCAATTTATAGCCCTGAGCGACCTACAGCCCCCCCCAAAAAATCCTGAGATGACAAGTCATTCATTCATTTTGGCTTAGTCCCTTTATTCATCAGGGGTCACCACAGCGGAACAAACCGCCAACTTATTCAGCATATGTTTTACACAGCGGATGCCCTTCCAGGTGCAACCCATCACTGGGAAACACTCATACATTTTCATTCACACACATGCAGTATGAACAATTTAGCTTACCCAATTCACCTGTACCGCATGTCTTTGGACTGTGGGGGAAACCGGAGCATACCCACTCGAACATGGGGAGAACATGCAAACTCCACACAGAAATGCCAACTGACCCAGCCGAGGCTCGAACCAGCGACCTTCTTGCTGTGCGGCGAGAGCGCTACCCACTGCGCCACCGCATCACCCCGAGACGACAGGTCATTTTTAATTATTAATTACAGGGGTATTCATAAGAGTCATTTAAATGGGAATCAGATGGTGGTTTGTATGTGTTTGTGAGAAGCATTTCAGCTGACAATCAAAGCTAAAGCACTGGTGGATTCAGAGAGTTCATTAACTGAAGGATTCACCAAACTGAATTAATCCACGTGTGAGGAGCATTGCAGCTGAAAAGAATAGTCTTTAGTAAAATAGTCTTTTAGTAAAAAGCTTTCATGTAAACAACTTCAATCCAACTGAGCTCCAAAGCTCAATCAGGTTGGAAGGGGTGGACTTTTTTCATCTGATAGAGAAGACATGTAGATTTTTGACTGGAAACTGGAAAGTATTTAACATGAGTAATGACATTGACACGGCAGAATGACATACGCTGTGACGTGTGGAATGAGCTCTTTGTTAAAAGGGTACCACTCATCGCCTGTGAACTTTTACAAAAATTAACTGAGGTAAAAGTGTAAAACCAATATTGATTGATTGATTGATTGATTGATTGATTTACTTGTTTATTTAATTTTTTTTGTTAACTGTGTTCTGGAACCATTCTTTGCCAGACTCAAACCCTGTCGTCACAGTCAACTTTGCTCCATGTCACAAGTCTGCCGACATACGCGGCGAACCACTGGACAAAATGGAAACAGTGTAAAAGCCATTCACATGGAGGTAAGCAGTCAGCTGGTAAAGGAATGGTGGTAAAGAAACACCTGATTGGTGTTTTCTTTTTCTGGATTACTTTTCAAAACACTGTCGGTTGGGTTTAGGGAAGGAGGAGGGTGGGTCAGTCGATCCATCAGTTAGTCGACAGCAGCCTCTGGTAGATTTACGTGAGAAAAGCAGGAACGAATGGCTCTAGCGAGATTAATTTGAGATCTCAAAAAGCATACAAAGCAGCCTCTGGTGGATTCGTGAAAACAAAAACTGCAAAAAAACGTAGCTCATGCGACGTATTTGGTGCTCCCCAGAAATGTGTAGAGGGGTATGTTTTCAGAAAGAGCCTGGGTTGCAACAAACCCTTAACTAAGACTTTTAGCTCAATAAACAACTAATTAGCAGCTCATTAATAGATGGTAAGGTTGTTGTTGGTTAAGGTATGGTGTAGGATTAGGGATGTAAAATAACAACACTTTGCTAAGTGCTAATAAACAGTTAAAAATTGTCAGTAATAAGCCAGTGGTTAATGGTGTGGAATGCTATATAAACTAAAGTATTAGTGAACAAATTATACCCAAGAACTTGTTAACTGCATTTCAGAGCTCACATTTTTCCCATTTCTAAAATAAACACATAGCACCATTTTTACTCATTGTATGCCCCACTTATTTCCACTCTGAAAACCACTGGTCTAAACGGATCATAGAGCAGCAAGACGTCTGAACATTACACATGAGCTCTGATCCAGCTTTTTTTTTCCTCACCAGTGTTATAAATGGTGGAGTTGATCTGGGATAAGAGGGTTTTTTTGGTCATAGTGTATATTAATGTGTTCTAGCATGGGTCATTTCATAACCTTTGGACATACACCAACTCATAAAAAAGGAAAAGCTCAGACCATGAAGGACAACACTTACAAACCAAAGCACCAGGGGATGGATGACGAGGCTGGGGGGACACAAAAGACGAAAAATACGAAGGGTCGCGGAATCAAGCAGAGACAACCACACTCGGCCTCTTTCGGTCTCAAGGGCTTACTTCTGCGTCCTTTGCCTTGTCCCCAGACCTTGAACAAGGCCTGCCTAATTTATTGGCTTAGCAATTTGCTGAATGTGAGAGAATGTGTGTGTGTGTAAGATAGAGAGAGAACAAGAAAAATATAGTAGAATGAGAGAGAGAGAGAGAGGAAGAAATAGAGAGTTTTCAGCTCCAAGCTACTGGTTCAGAACATCCGGGCCTCGCTTCATTAGCTAGTCACGCCCTTAGCGATGACATTTCAAAACTTGTTACCCAGCTTTCTAATTGGCGTGAAAAATTGAGCAAAGCTCCAAACAGTCATGGCTGCATAGTAAATCCTGTTCTGACACCATGTTTTTGTCCTTGAGAGAGTTTATTTTTTGTGTGTTTTGATTTTTTATTAGTTAGTTTGACATTCGGTCGTCATTGTCACATTTTCTTAAAATGTAAAATAATATATATTTCAAGGTATCTAGTTAACAAAAGGTTAAACAGACAAAGATGAGAGCCATTTAGGGGAGTTTTAAAAATAAAAATCATCATTATTCACCTGAAATATATGAATTTGCATTGTAGTATATTCTTTATTCGTTGAATTATTTTAAGGTAAAATATTTCCTTAATGGGATATTTCACCCAAAAATTAAAATTGTCATAATTTAATCACACTTTATTTGATCCAAACCTCTTTCACATTCTTTCTTCTTGTAGGGATTTTATACAGTTTTAACCCAAAAATGACTAGTCTGTCAGATAAAGAAGAGTCAGAGTGAGAGATTCACTTACACTGTAAAACCCAAAAAGTTAATGGAACTTAAACCATTTGAGGAAACCGATTGCAACAAAAACCATTTAAGTTCAAAACCTAATCCTAATGAGTACTGTGAACTTAATGCATTTGAGTAAAAGAAGCAATTCGAGAACTGTAAAACCCAATAAGTTAAGATAACTCAAACCATTTGAGGAAACCAATTGCTACAAACCATTTGAGTTAAAAAACTAATCTAAATGAGTACTGTGAACTTACTCCATTTAAGTTAAAGTAATGAAGTACTTAATAAACTCATTACCTTCAACACTGAGTTAAAAACTCTTTTCAAATGAGTAGAATTAACTTTCAGTAAAGTTTGAGTTAAATACACTCATTTCATTTGATAAAGTTGACTGTTGGGTATTACAGTGTAGAAAGGAAGTTTACTGAAGATAGTTTGCAGTTTAATCAGCAGAATCCAGCTTCAACACTTGCAATGAGTTTGTAAGTCGCTCCGCTAACAATCTCAAAACAACAACAATTACACTCTTACATAGCATCATTAACTGTGTCATACACTGTAAAAAGTTTGTTAAGTTTACTTAATTGAATTATGCAAACTCAATGCCTTAATTCAATTAAGTAATCGTAATTTTTTGCATTAGTACTACTTACTGATGTAGAAAAGTAATTCTTACTTATACTGAAATTAGTAAAGTTTACAAGCATTTTTCAAGTAGAATGAGGGATTTCTTTTTACAGTGTACATATAGGTGTTTTAACCTGATAACACGGATAGACTTCGAAAATGTGCGTGTACGTACAATACTAAACAATATTTCAATATAGCTGAGTGTACTCTCAGGCGTCAAAACTGGTTAAAAACTGGTACAACCTACAGTACATCCAAACTGGCAGCTTACATATACTGACTCACATTTACTTAGGTCAATTAAGTCATCTTAACTTTATATCAAGTATTATTTACTTATGTAGTAAAAGTATTTCTTGTCAGATGGAATTCCTACATTATCAATGTTCAATAAGTATATAAAATACCACAACCGAGTGAAAACTGGCAGCTTACATACATAAAATGGCAAATAGACCATAAGTCTCCATGACCTCTGACCTGCAGGGTAGATACTGAGGAAATAAATCATTTGGCATACAGAAAAAGCGATGACACATATTAGTGAAAAAATAATAACGTTAGAGCTTAGCAATAACCTGGGTTATAACAAAGGTTAGCAATAACCTGAAAACCACATGAGGAAAATGGCAACTTTATGAAATGACATGACACACAAAACACTTTTTTTTTTTTGATTAATCATTATATTATACATGCATAAAACATAATATCTCACCTGTGTGTCCACAAAATGGAAAATCCGTTCATTTATTTTCTCCCTTTGCATTGTGAAATCATCAGTTTGAATCCCCTTTCAAATGGCGCCATGCGAGTCAATGCACCTTCCATCTGCGCATGTGCAGATCTTCTTCCACTTGTTCCACCAAAGTGCAGTACTGCATGGCTCCAACCTTTAGTCAAACTTGATGAACGTCAGTACTGTTTACTAAAGTTTATCTACTGGATCCACATAAAAGTTCACCTAACACAGTCAAACCAAGTAAAGTCAACAAATTTGCCAAAATTTAGTAAAGTTTACAAGCATTTTTCAAGTAGAATGAGTGATTGTTTTTTACAGTGTACATATAGGTGTTTTAACCTGATAACACTGATAAACTTCGAAAATGTGCATGTACGTACAATACTAAACACTATTTCATTGTAGCTGAGTGTACTCTCAGGCGTCCAAAACTGGTTAAAAACTGGTACAACCTACATCCAAACTGGCAGCTTACATACATAAAATGGCAAATAGACCAATAGTCTCCATGACCTCCAACCTGGCAGGGTAGATCCTGAGGAAATAAATCATTTGGCGTACAGAAAAGGCAATGACACATTTTATTCCAGTTTTACTCTGTAGTGGGATGACACTAAGGTCATCATATAGTCTAAGCCCTTAATGAACATTCAACTTTATCAATAATCTTAAAGACATAAGAATTTATACATGTTCGATCCTGGAACAGACATGCATCACAAAACCCACATCATCATACTATTGAACACAAAGTAAGATATTCCTTTTTTTTAAAAAAACTCATTATTGTTTGTAAACACTTGAAGGTGAGTAAATATTTTCCATTTTTAGGTGAACTATCCCTTTAAGAATATATGTGGGGGGAAATGAGCGATATTAAAATTCAAAGTAATAAAACACTTATTAATTAGGCATGTTTTTTGGCACAAGAGACAGCTGTTTGATTTTTTACAAATGTGAAAAGCAGTCTTTTAAGAAACAATTTACATATTTGTTAAAATACAGTTCATTAATAAAGCAGGGTGGTGGTTTTGCAATTTTAATGCGACTCTATGTTGTTTTCCATCTTTTTGACGCATCCAGTGTACGTGTTTCGTTTTTTTGACCTTTGATCTATGCTCAGCCCCACAGAGCTCCGCTTTTTGCCTCTGCTGTGTCGTGAGCCTGCCTCTCCCTGTCCGTTATGGTTTCAGTTCTTTGTGAACTAGAAGCAACCTGCAGGAAAAAAAAACAGCACCATACAGGTCATACATGTTGTAGTAGCTGTCAAACCTGCCTACCATGATTCTAGATATAGGAGTGCATTGTGTATTTACAGTATATGCACACTCCAGTCATTCTGTTGGGTAAACCTGTTTAAATGCACCATTCACATGAAAACAGCTCAATGCATTTAGGCACATAGTCATGGCACACTTCAGGTTTTTTTTTTTTTGTTTTTTTTTTTTGTTTTTTTTAATTATCAGTAGTTCGTCCAGACTGCACAAGCATGAGCCCCTCTCACATAGTGATACCAGTAAATATCCTGAACATTTCCAGAACAACTTTACTGGACAGAAAGTGCTGTTCACACAGGCAAGGAAGTTCCAGAATTTTTGGGGAAATGACCATTTACACATCTATTCCCAAATACCGATAAATTCTGACAACATTAAGCTCTAAATGGCTGTACTTGTATTTGTAAACATAGATGAGGTCGGACTTTTGTTGATGGTTTCACTTTTATTTAAAGCTTCAGCATTCATGCAGCTGCTTTGTCCTAGAGACATCCAAAAGTAGAAGTGCGAACCACAGCTAAATGTTTACACATTTGACTACATTACAAATTCTGTGGATGAATAAGTATTGTGAACAACTTTGATGAAAACATATGGAGGAGCACTTTCGTACATGTACATGCAGGCTGCATGCAAAATCGCATACTTCCATACTATATAGTACGCTAAAAACAGTATGCGAGCAGAGTAGTATGTATGAATTCATAGAATTCGAATAACAGTTTGAAAGAACTACCCAGATAACCCTACCTACTGAGATTCTGAAGTGCACATCCGATGCACACAACGCTATCCCATGATATACCATGAGAGAATTCATGAATGGGAGTGAAGCAAAAACAAACAGCGGTTTATCATAAGCATTTTATCAATATTCTTTTTACACAGTTCAGGGTTCATACACATTTCTACTAATAAAATTCCATGACTTTTCCAAGATTTTCCAGAACTTTCAAGTAAATTTTCATGACCTATTGATTTATGTAATGTCTACAAATACATGGTAAATAATAAGAAAAACAATACGTTCAATTTACAGCATATAATAGAACACGCAACAATCTATTTTGTTTAAATTTGTTTTTATTCATTCATTCATTCATTTTCTTTTCAGCTTAGTCCCTTTATTAATCCGGGGTCGCCACAGCGGAATGAACCGCCAATTTATTTTTATATCTATGTAAAATTTATTTGGATTATGCTTGCACAGCACTAACAATGTGAAAGCATGTTTTTGGCCAAGGACAGCAAAGAAGTAAAGACAACTAACCTATAATCAAGCTAGGGTTGCACAATATATGGTTTCAGCATCGATATCGCAATGTGTGCATCCGCAATAGTCATATCGCAGGGTATTCAATATTGGGATTATAATTTATTATAGAGTTTAATCATAATGGAGTCAAAGTTTATCATCTGCATGCATTTTTAAAGAGATAGTTCACCCAAAAATTATCTACCATCTTCATTACACCCTTCACTTGTTTCAAACATTTATGAGTTTTCTTTTTTTTTTTTATGAACACAAAAAATATATAATTTGATAACTCATATAGTATTGAAAAAAGTGAAGTGTGAGTAAATAGTGAGTACATTTTAATATTTGAGTAAACTGTTCCTTTAAGGACATTTCAATATTTCAAATTTTAAAACATCCAAGACAAGAATTTTTGTTTTGTAACTTTGATAAAGATTAAATAATATACAATGCAGACTATGCAGTGTTGATTATTCAATATCTGTACCTGAATAGTGAATACCTGAAAACTGTAATTCACTTTTATCTTTACTATAATTTATTTATCTATGCTTGTAATTTTATTTGTTATATATTATTATTCGAGATTCACTCCTCTACAAAATCCCCCCAATCAATCCAAATAAACGTGTTAAATCATCAATATAAATCACTGAAATACAAAATATCATAATGTCAGATTTTTCCAATATCACGCAGCCCTAATTCAAGTATACAGATATTTCTTAAACTAATTTCCATGACTTTTACAAAACTTTGTGGGGTTTTCTGTTTTTCCAAAACTTTTCCAGGCCTGGAAAATGCCTTGTCAAAATTCCATGACTTTTCCAGGTTTTCTATGACCGTATGAACCCTGACAGTTGGCATTAAGAAGGAACGCAGCAATTTTCCTTCTGCGTTCACACAGCACAGCATTCCGGCAAATTATTGTGACAACTTCTCTTTGTGGAAAATAGCTGGAATGAATTTACCGGTATTTTCAAAAAGGACCTGTTCACACATGATGCCTCTCCGGAAAATTGCCGGTAAATTTCCAGAAAGGTCTGTATGTGTGAATCGGGCTATGATCACATTGTAAGATCTCAATCATAATGTCAGACTGAACGAAAATGAAAATGAAAAAAACACACTCAAGACTCATCTGAAGTTTTATGTCATCAATCCATGACACATTCAGTAACCCACATTCTAAAATGATATAAAATAAATAAATAAATAAATAAATAGTGATTTTTTTTTGTGCCAAGTTGGGGGATCGGTACCGTGCTCATGAAACTCACCTCAGCTGCAGTATTGAGGGGGGTGAGAGCGCTAGATATAACCTCTTACCACCGACAATCCCTGCCGGAGCTGGGACTCCAACCTGCATCTTTCCAATGACAAGTCCAACTTTCTAACCAGTAGGCCACACTTGCCCATGATGCTCTTGATAAATCCTGAAAAAATGATTTTGACATTTTTTACCAAGGTTGTTTGAAGTTGTCACACTGATTGAGTGATCATGTTCAGCACTCCTATTTGGTTCTTGGTTTGATGCTCATTGAGAAGTCAATGCAGCAAAGGGTCTGAAATCATCTGATACTGCCAGAACTTCAACGAAGGGAAAAGTTAACCGTAGCAGTCAGTACGGTCAGAGAACAATGTCAAACCAAGGATTAAAGACCACATATTTTAGCCTAAAGGAATCTTAATTTCCAAAGGTCTCAGACAACCCAATCATGGTCAGAATTGCATGGTATGAACAGGGCCAGAAACTACATGAAAGTATGAAACCATCCAGCATTGCCTCAAAATTTCAGGCTGCTGTTTTCTTGGAAAACTTTGGTACTAATTGAGGAACATTTTAAACACCTCAGTATTGTTGTCAAGCATGTCCATCCCTTTGGGACCACATTGTATCTTTTTATGGCAATATCCAACTGGATAACACACTATATCACAAATCATATCATAAAGCTCGAAGCACCTCAAACTGGTTTCTTGAACATGACATTGAGTTCACTGACCTCAAATGGCTCCACGGTCACCACATTTCAATCAGAACACCTATGGGATGTGGTGAAACAGCATTGTAACATTGAATGTAGAGCCGACAAACCTTTAGCAACTGTGTGTTTGCATTAGTCAATTTGCACCAACATCTCTAAGGAATCTTCATATCACCTTGTTGAATCTGTGCCATGAAGAATTAAGGAAGTTCTAAAGGAAAAACTAGGTCCAACTTGGTGGCTGATGACTGTAGGGGTAAGTAATACTTTGGTGAAAAGACTGTATGTTAAATCTATGTAAAGTGGATACAATAAAATGGAAAAACTAAATAAATAAATCGTTTAAACCTAGTCATGAGAAGCAATTCCTAACAGATAAACATACTCTTTTATTGTGCACAAGCTCTGACTCACACTATAAAAACATTTTTGTACGTATTGCCGCTGCAATTAATAACAATGTGCTAATGAGTTTTTCTGCCGTGCAGATGATGATGAGGGCGTTCTCTTTGCCCTTCGCTCTGCGTCACACCAAACAACCGACCGCCTGAGTTTGATTGATCACATTGAGCGTTTCAGGGTGTTTGTTGATGACCAGGGCCCTCATTAGGGGCCGTGCCTGATTGGTGCTCCGGTAATGAGTCTCCATCTGGTGGTCACCCCTAATTTTTTTTCTTTTTGTTTTCTAATGTATTCATTGGTTAATTATCAAACAGGTAAAAGCATTTAATGAGTGAAGGGCTGATCTGAGATTCATTAAGAACACAGAAAAGCAAAAGGCTAATTACTGCAATTTCCTGTCTTCTTCCTCATTAGTTTGACCCGCAGGTTTTGGCAGTGGGATACGGATTCTGGTCAAAACAAGGAGCTATAAGGGGGAATGTAATGACTCTGCCCTCCGGAGGAGAGAGCTAAAAGTGTGTTTGTGTGGGTAGGCATGAGGACGTGTGGTTATTTATGCCATTAAACATGTGCTTTGGAAAGGGGTCACATCGAAGAACTAGTAAGCCCAGAGATATTGAGCTCATTATAAAACACAAGGAAAAAAATCTGTTGAAGCAGCCACTTACTTTCATAAAACAAGCCAGAAGTGTTTACCTTTGCCACAAAAACCAAACCAATTAATCAAAAGTTTTCTGCAATATAGGCCTTTTTCTGTCAGTTGATAACCACTAGCTTAGGTTTGGAATCTATAATACTTCATAAATGGTTAAAAAGAATTAAATGTGTAGCAAAACACCTCACTAATTCTTGCAGAAGGTCACATGACATGTAATAATTAACCTCATTGGTTGTTGCACAAGCCAATGTTGGGGAGTAGCTATGCAGCTAAAATTAGCTTAGCTGCTAGCTACATTTTAGTAGCTTGGTAGTAGCTCAGCTATACATGATACAATGTAGTTTTTTTTCACTAGATGCGTTTGCGTTTCCGACAGTTTTCGTGGTCAACAAACGCACTGGAATCTTAGCGAATACTTGCTTCACAGACATAAGAAATATATCCACATAAAACCTAAAAATTTGTACTTTTAATTGAACCAACTTCACTTGAAAACAAAAGTTGTTTGGTTTTGTAATCTGTATGAAACGAACACAAGGTACAGTTCATCCTGTCAAATGCACATCACATGACAACAACTACTCAAACATCCACAAGCTTGTAAACAAAGAGTCGCTGTCATTTCTGCAGGAGATTCGCCAACAAGACCAAGTTGTGAATTTTTTCAGAAGACCATCGCGATCTTACGAAGGATTATGCAGAGGATGATAATGTGTAAAATGGCTGTTAATGAGGTTGGTGTCGTGATCTCATTCCTTTCAAATGCACATGCACATTAGCTTGGGCAACCTAAAAATATGGCAGTTTAGAAACTAAACTTATGAGACAGTCATTGTTTATCGTAAGCTTGGCAAACAGTTGTGGAGAATTTGATGTTTCAAAACAATGTAATTTTACAGTCAAATTTACAAATGCGTTCACACTGTATGTCAAAACAGATAATGTTCTAAACAGAACTTATATAGGCTAAAGTCAAAGTGAACAGCTGTTCATATTGTGAACTGAAACACAATTATATTCCCTGTATTTTATTCCATTGCCAATGAGAAACAGCTTTGTGCAGTTATGCAAATGTATAAATCACAGCAGATTCCCATCTAGGAACCACACTCATGATCATATGTATGTTCTAAAAGAGGACTCTTTGGACTGATCTTGTATGGAAAAGGATCAACAAGAGAATTCCTCCCATGATGCCTTGCCAGAGAAGATATCAGGTGTGATCTGGATGAGAACATGTGGCCAAATGCAGTATATTAATTTGTTTTTCTTTTGTTTTTTGTTTTTTTTATTATAATTTTTTCTGTTTGTTGATTTTGTAGGTCTTTTTTGCAAATAAAGTCTGTACTGCAGAAATTCTCTGTCTGTAAGTTTTATTTTATTTTTACATAAACTGTACGTTTTATAAAGCTACCCTGAGAGGTCATTCAAATAAGGTCATTCATTTTTTTGTATTAAATTTCTGCAGCAAAAGAAACAAAATTCATGCATTTACTAAACCCAACAAAACAAAAATGTAGAGAGTTTCGGAGCAGACCTGACACAAAATAATGCCGTTTCTGTAATGTCAGCTGATGATAGTGTTTTTTGGTCAATGTGTTATGATTGACTAAAAATCTAAATTATTTGATTTTAACACAGGTCTGCAGTGTTTTGTTAGACATGGTGTATTGTGTTTGTCTATTATTGTATTTTGAACATTAGTTTTGGGGTTTAGTTTACAATTTGTGATTTTGAGCATGAAATGAACGGTTTTGCCAGTTGTGTGTTTTTGGTGTGTAGGTGCGTTAAGAGTTTAGGAAACATTGAATATATTGAAAAAACTGTCATAGCGATTGTAAAAAACTGTAAATAATTATGCATTGTTTCAGTCAAGAAAACCTTTATTTAATATAATTTGTAACAATAAAACCATATATATATATATATATATATATATATATATATATATATATATATATATATATAACAGAGTTTCAAGCCAAAAATTTATCAGGTTAATATTATGTAGGTCTTAGAAACTTGGTATCAAATATGATACATGCAGCTTTTAATGATGCCAACTGATTAATCTACTGAAAAAAACAGCTCAAACCAGCCTAGGCCTAGGTTTTAGCTGGTTGACCAGCCTGGTTTTAGAGGGGTTTTGGCCATTTCCAGGCTGGTTTCCAGCCATTTCCAGCCTGGTCTTAGCTGGTCAGGCTGGGAGATGACCAGCTAAAACCAGCTTGACCAGCCAAGCCAGGCTGGGAGCCCAGCCAAAACCAGCTATGTCCAGCTTAAACCAGGCTGGTCAAGCTGGTTTTAGCTGGATTTAGCTAGTAATTTTCCAGTCTGATCAGCTAAGACCAGGCTGGAAATGGCCGGAAACCATCCTGGAAATGGCCAAAACCCCTCTAAAACCAGGCTGGTCAACCAGCTAAAACCAGCCAACCAGCCTAGGCTGGTTTAAGCTGGATTTTCCATCAGGGGATCAACAGTAAAAATTACAAATTTTACCTCTTCCCAACAGGGAAAACCACCAACAGTCAAAAATGCCTGATTATATGTTGTCATGGCTTTTCTATCAAAAAAATGTGGTTATAATAAAAGTAGGCCAAAACAGCCATTAACAATAAATCAAAGATAATGCTGTTTCATATGTCCAAGACTTTGATAAAAGGTTAAAAAACAGTCCTCAATTACTTTTTATATTGAAAATATGTCATTTTGTGTTTTTTTTCACCAGATCAGTGACATGATTTCTGAACTAGGCAATTAAAGAGTTAAAATCCTGTAATTTTCTAAGCAGTTTAGTAGTTTTGATCAGGACTGAGGTTGGTTAACAGATTAATGCAAAAAAAAAAAAAAAAAAAAAAAAAAAAAAAATATATATATATATATATATATATATATATATATATATATATATATATATATATATATATATATATATATATATATATATATATATTTATCTGATGCATTTGTACAGCTGTTACATTTAAACGGGGTAGTAAAGGGTATAAAAAGGTAGTAAATTTGCCCAGAGAGTATCTTCTAGTTCTTTAAAAATGTCAACGCAATTTCTCAAAAAATATATGTCAAAATTAGATTTGTCATCAAAATCATTCTGCTAGCTGAAACACAGAAAAAGTTATGGCCAAATTAAGACTCAAAATGACCCCAGAGTGGATGAAAACATCCCCAACATTACATAAGGGTTCATTAGAGTGAAATCTCTCAGATTTCATAAAAAAAACATCCTCACTTGTGTTCCAATGATGAATGAATTGTTGGGTGAATGATCAAGGAATTTGTTTCCCTTCCATAGGAAATGGTAAAAAAGTAAAGAGGCACTTCAGAATTGTAGGCATTCCTGCTGGTGTCCAACACACTGTAGGCCTCAACTGTAAATGCTCATTCCAATACACAAAATGTGAATGTCTTTTAGATCTACATAGTGCACAAAAGTAGTAAAAGCACTTTTTTCAATACAGGAAAGTCCTCAATGGTAGCCGACCTGAGTATGATGTAATGTGCTGCTAACAACACACATAGGCCTTGGTCAGCAGTCTAGGGTCCGTTGGGCAGTTCCTGGCGTTTATCGCTGGCCGATTGGGACGGCAATGAAGTCAGTGAGTGTGAGGCGAAAGGAGACTTCATTACGCCTCCAGCTACTTATCCTCGGAAAACGTTCCGTAATTTGTGCATAAAGCCAAATCCTCAAGCGGGCGTGCACCGCAACTCAAAGCGGGGCGACTTGATTCACAGCAGTAAATAACCGTGACCAATTACAGCCTTTCTTTCCCTCCCTGAGCTCTCTGCGAAATCTCACTCGCCGACCATAATCCAATTCTGCTGGAATGTCTTACAATAATGACACCCTGGAAAGCATTACGGCAGCACCTCTGTGTACTCGCATTAGGCAGGCAGGAAGCAGAGAGAGAGAATAACTGTTTTTGGCTGGCTTCTGATTTTGTTTGTTTTGTTCGGTTCCAACTACTTTATTAAGGCCAAAGTGTGACCTTTTCCTGTGAGGGAAAGTGAAGAACTGTAAAGTCAGGGTAAATGCCATTGCCCCGCTATACCTGAGAGTGGCGGTTAATAGTAGGAAAAGAAATATGTGACCCTGGACCTGGACCTTTTATGGCAAAAATCATTACAATATTAGGTAAAACTTAATGTTTCCAAAGAATGTGTAAAAAAACATAAAATAAAATAAAAATCTGTAAATAAATAAAAACTCATCAACAAAATGCATTGTTAAGAACTTAATTTAAGCAACTTTATTTTCGTTTTATCTTTAGATTTTTTTTAAAACCCTTAAACAGTTGTAACTAGGCTAAATATTGTCCTTTCTTGACAAACCTTATCAATGAAAAGCTTGTTTATTCAGATGGGTAGATTATTCAAACTCATAGTTATGACTGGTTTTGTGGTCCATGGTCACATATTAATGATTATTCAGATGAAGCATTTTAGAAATTACAATAAAAAAACACTTCTTTTTCATGGTTTATAAGTTATACTTTTAATTAATAGTTGAATATATTACGTAACAGTTGAATATTAATATTTAAAATATTATATAAATAAAATAGATATGAAATATTTAGATTAATTTATTCATTTTCTTTTCGGCTTAGTCCCTTTATTAATCAGGGTTCGCCACAGAGGAATGAACCGCCACCTTATCCAGCATATGTTTTACGCAGCGATTGGCCTTCCAGCCACAACCCAACACTGGGAAACACCCATACACTCTTGCATTCACACATACACTATGGCAAATTTAGTTTATTCAATTCACCTATAGCGCTTGTTGTTGGACTGTGGGGGAAACCGGAGCACCCAGAGTGAATGAGTGTGTGTCGATGTTTCCCAGTGATGGGTTGCAGCTGGAAGAGCATCCGTAATACATATGCTGGATAAGTTAGCGGTTCATTCCGCTGTGGCGAACCCGGATTAATAAAGGGACTAAGCCGAAAAGAAAATGAATGCATGAAAAAACGAGGTTAGAATGTGGTAAAATCTGAACACGTGGTAAAAATCAGGCGAGGGCTGTTCTTTTTCTGGATTTCTTTTTAAAATTGTTGGTTGGGTTTTGGGAAGTGGGTGGGCGGGTCAGTCGGTGCTTTTGAAAACACTATTGGTCGGGTTTAGGGAGGGAGGAGTGTGGGTCAGTCGTTCGGACAGTCAGTCAGTCATTTAGTCATTCAGTCAGTCAAACAGTCAGTCGACAGCAGCCTCTGGTGGATTTACGTGAGAACAGCAGGCACGGATGGCACTTGCAAGAGAAATTTGAGATATCAAAAAGCATACACAGCGGCCTCTGGTGGATTCGCAACCTAGCTCCTGGGACGTATTTGACGTATTATACATTTGGAAATGTATGTAAAGATATGTTATCAGAATGGGTTGAAATTAAAGGTCCAGCTGAGCACACAGATACAGTTTTCAAACATGTATATGAGTACAAAAAGTGCAACATGGTGCAAAAACCACCAATGATCATGAATTCATGGCTGAAAAATGGCTGGATGCTCCAAAAACCAAAACAATACAAATGGCAAGACTGAATCCATTTGGTGCTGGCCAATGCATTGGTTCCAGGCCTAGCAAATGTGTCCACCATGGCAAGCATATCTAAATGATGGTGAGCATTCATGATGAACAGTCACAATGTTTGGCTGATGGTGCATAGTCATTGAGCTATCTGACAGAAAAAAAAAAATTAAGTATGCATGCAGGCAAAATCATGCTGTTGGCTTAAATCTGCACCTCTCGGCCGTCACAGCTGGTCTTCTGTTAAATCTACACTAAGCTGTTTGGGCTGCAGTAAAATCTGTATCTGCTGTGAGAGAAAGGGATAATATTGATAATGCAATTTGAAAAAGTCATGTTTGATAAATCAGTTTTTACTTTAGTGTGCTTGGTAATGGGCCACTTGGTCTGTCAAATCAAACGTGTTCATTAAATATCAATTTGTGCTTTTCGAAACATAACATTTAACCGTGGGTTCAGTTGTGAAATATGTAGCGATGACAATGAAAAAGAATGAAAGGTTCTTTTGGGCACAAAATCTATTCTAAGCTGAAAATGAAGCATCACTCATCATTACTCAGCCTTAATACGTATTGAAAACTCTTAGGTCTGTTCAGTTAAGCAGGGCAAGGACAAATGAATAAAACATTGTTGATTTAGAGCAGGCCTTCTCAAAATCTGGGCTTCGGTTTGGATCCAGACTAAGAAAGAATTCAATCCGGACCCCCTCTTTTTCATATTTCAAAAGCACTAATTGTGTGTATGGGTTTAAAAGTCTGGATTTACTACTTTGATAAACGCATGTTAAATCTTGTTAATTCCTTTATGTGTTTTTGATGATGGTCAAAAATGAGCCAATGATGATATTAAAAGTCTGTGAAATCTAAATTTACAATGTTTGTTTTGCTAGCGCACATTGTAATTCTTCAAAAGTTAATACACTAAAAAAAGTTTAGTTTTAATAATCTGCAATCAAAGGTTGACCATTTGCTCCTGCGTTTGGAGTGGCGGACCTTGATGATGAAATCAGTTTGATGGCTTCAACCACAATATTCTTAACCATGTCCCTTTTACCATTAGTTTGCTATGAGAGAATGATGCAGAAAAGAAAGCCCTGCCTCTTTAATCAGCATAGTGAAATAATGACATCCAATCATTCATGACATTCATTCAGTGTATAACATTTGCCATAATAAGGTAAATCTCATAATCGCCTTGAGCATTTGAATGGGTGAGATTGTCAATTTTCAGCCTTTAAAAAAAGATTGATTTACATGTGTACACTACCTGACAAAAGTATTGTAGCCTATCCAAGTTTTATGAACAACAAATAATAACTTAACTTCTAGTTAATCATTTGGTATCAGAAGTGGCTTATATGAAAGGCTTCAAGATTACGCTTATTTTACCAAAATAAAATATGATCATGCCTTGATTTTTAATTAGGACAGTAAGGTCTGACTTTGCTGAGGCAAAACTTTTGTTACTTTACAGAAATAAAGATTATTTGGATTCATCTTCAATGCCTCCTCCATCTTACCCCAGACATGCTTAGTAATGTTCATGTCTGGTGACTGGGCTGGCCAATCCTGGAGCACCTTGACCTTCTTTGCTTTCAGGAACTTTGATGTGAATGCTGAAAAAGGAGAAGGAGCGCTATCCTGTCGAAGAATTTGCCCTCTCCTGTGGTTTGTTAATGTAATGGGCAGCACAAACGTCTTGATATCTCAGGCTATTGATCTACTCTGCAGATCTCTCGCACGCGCCTATACTGAATGTAACTCCAAACCATGATTTTTTTCTTCACCAAACTTGACTATTTTCTGTGAGAATCTTGGGTCCATGCAGGTTCCAATAGGTCTTCTGGAGAATTTGGGATGATTGGGATGCAGTTCAACAGATTAATTCTACCTTCTGCCACTTTTCCAAATGATCAACTAGAAGTCAAGGTAATATCTGTTGCTCTTACAGCTGGGATCAACAACAAGACTTTTGTCAGACTTTTTGACAGTTTTGTTATTATCCTTTTTTAGAAGCTTAAACAAAAATTCAGGTTTGGACCTTTAAATTGAGACTTTGAGAACTCTTGAATTAGTGGAACTAGACTGTCGAGGAAGACTGGACTTTCAACCATGGTAGAAAAGCATTTGCTTGCCACAAAAATATATCCTGTAATAGTCATGGAAGGCTGAAGGTTGAAAGAAAGCCCAAAGCCTGAAAAAAAAGAAGAAGATTGGAACCAAATGAGCTCCATTTCCAAGTCTTGTGTGTGGCCATTCCTAAATATGATGTGGTCTGTGATTAAATTAAGACCATTTCTGCTCTGTGCACATTAGGGTTCCATCTCATTTCACATTGGCAACTAAAAACTCATTAACGGAAGCTGAAATAATTTCAGAAATGATTCCTCCATTTAAATGGTAATAAATTAGAGAGTCTGGACAATTCACTGAGCGCTGCCTCCTTCACCAAAAAATCCAATTTAATGGCGCTTCATCTTCCAAATGAGCATCACATTCGTCATCACCTATAGAGAGAGAAAGAGAGAGAGATGTAGGTAAAGAAAGAGAGAGGATTCTCATTTCAGAGGATTTTGCAGAACAATGATGTCTATACACTCTTGAATATAAGTCCTCCTGTCTTATTGACATCACTAAAGTTTTTCATTTGGGTCAACGTGCTTGGTGGGATTCCTCATTTAGAAATTCAGAGACGACTGAGATCATAGAAAAGCACAGAAGTGGGATTTAGGGGCATTACAGGCATCAGAGGGAGAATATCTTTTACTGTTGTCAGCATGATGTTTGAAAGAGCTTGAGAATTTCAGCAAATGACAACTTTCCTGTCAGAAGCAGATATAGTCAGCATTTCTCAAGTTATGTGGGTGAGTTCCGGAACACATTGAAGGAAAGGGGTGACACATTGGAAAGTTTTGGAATCCTTCTGAGTGTTTTCACGAATACAGCATTTTTCTGTAAATAAAACAGCATTTATTTATTAATTTATTTATTTAGAGGTCATCTCAGAACAGGAACCATTTTGAGACTGACCTTTTCAGGCATCCAGAGTTATAACACCGTATTGATGCTATTTGTGAACAAAGCTATATGATTCATTTTTTGAGGATGTGCAAAGTTAAGTTTGGGCAGTTTGCAGAGTTTTAAAGCAGCTGATACTGATAGTCCATGTCATTTAGTTAGAAACCTGAGACACTAGAATAACAAAATTCTGAATATGGAAAGAAACGTCATGTTTTCCATCCACTGAAGAGATTTTCTGAGATTGTCTGTTATTTTTGCAGAGATGGCAAAAGTACATACATTCTTTACTCAAGTACAGATAGTCGTGTTTAAAATGACTCTGGTAAAAGTTGAAGTACTGACTACATGTTTGTACTCAAGTAAAAGTAAAGAAATATGGCCTGAATCATGTACTTAAGTAAAAAGTATTCATTATTACTACATGTTTTAGTTTCACGGTGGTAACTACACATCATGTATACATCTATACAAAAAAACTTAGGAACATAGTAAATGTATAATTCATACCCTGACTACAGTGTATATATTACACATAAAAACTATGAAACAGTAAAAATTCTGTATTAGAAATTATAACCTTTTGGAAATAAAATAAATAAATGATATTCATAAAGTATTAATTGCTTTAGTACTAACTGTACAAACATTGACAAAAAAAGCACATGATTGGCACATGATTGTTAAAGTTTTTTTTCGCTGTATTAGATTGAAAGATCAGAGAAGTACAGTACACCATGATTGATAGTGGACAAAAGACTTTAACAACATTTAAATGGCAGATTTGAACAGGAATGTGTTGAAAAAGCGGGCAATGACAAAAAAAAACTGATCGATTGATTCAAAAAGGTGTTCGCAATGACAAGAAATAATGTAGATTGCGCCACAATACACATTAAAACGAAAGTAAGGAGCCCGATTTAAAAATGTAAGGAGTGGAAAGTACAGATATTTGTGCAATAATGTAAGGTAAAAGTAAACATTTTTCAGAAAAATAAATAGTGGATTAAAGTACTGATACCTGAAAAATTACAGTACCAAAGTATTTGTACTTCCCATCTCTGTGTTTTTGACACAGCATGTCATTGACCGTTGATGAGTTTTGCAGACAATCCGTGTTTTACTTTTGAGTGATAGGCGACGATTTTACAGATCTTCTGAAAAAGTACAGAATCTCCAAATAATAGATAAATGAATAAATAAATAAAATATAATACAATAAAATAAAAGATACGCATCAACCAAAAGTTGCAGACAAAAATAAAAAAAGGTGCATAAGTAAGCTAACGTGATAGCTTAACATTTAACTATGTCTAAAATTCAGTATATATCTAATAATATAATTGTGCTAGGTGTCATGGTGGCGCAGTGGGTCACCTTACAGCAAGAAGGTCGCTGGTTCAAGCCTTGGCTGAGCCAGTTGGCTTTTCTTTGTGGAGTTTACATGTTCTCCCTGTGTTCGCGTGGGTTTTCTCCAGGTACTCTGGTTTTCCCCACAAGTCCAAAGACATGCGGTACAGGTGAATTGGGTAATCCAATCTGTCCGTAGTGTATGTGTGTAAATGGGAGTGTATGGGTGCTCCCCAGTGAGGGGTTGCAGCTGGAAGGGCATCTGCTGCGTAAAGCATATGCTGGATAAGTTGGCGGATCATTCCGATGTGGCGACCCCAGATTAATAAAGGGACTAAGCGAAAAGAAAATGAATGAATGAATGAATGAATGAATGACTGTGCAAGTGACTTGCCTTTGTGACCTTTGACTTGGTTAAAAATTTTTTAATTGTTTAAGTTTTTATTAAACCTAGTTTTATTTTCTAATACTGACAGTATTTTCTTGCTCCTTTGTAGTAGAATTTGTACTTGCTTTGCTTTATTTTTAAAGTTTGCATCACCGATTCTGTTACTATATTTGGATGGTCATTAAAACTTTCCAAAAGCATCAGCGCTGGTGGTGGTGACCTAAGAAATTTGCACAGTACTGTAGATCACAACTCTAACTGTGTGTAAATGTTTGTGTTTTTTGTGACACACAGTGCTGCTCAGCATATATACACCCCTCTCAAATCCATCTTTTCAATTCTTATTCTTAATAGGAAGCTGTGCAATATTACATCTGTGCAACTCAATTAAGCTGAGCACTGTATCTGGGATAGAAAATACAGTTTGTACAGTAAATAAACAATGAAAACCATTACAACATCCACCTCAATTTACAAATACAAACCTGTGCGTTTGTGTGAGTATGCGTGTATGCTGATAAACAATAAATTCATTTGCAATCAAAATCCACCTTACTTTAAAGGGCAACCGCTGCAGAATTTATTGTAAACAGAGCCTTATTGTTTTGTTATTTTGTAGTTATGATGGGCATAAGCCATACAAATAACAATGCTTGGCTAACCCTGTTGTTGTTGGTGCTGTTTAGCATTTACCTAAATTTAGATGATCGTTCTTCATCACAAATCATTTTTCAGTCGCACTTTATTTTCAGGTACAATTCTCGCTATTAACAAACCATTTACTCAATGAACTCATAATATGCAGCTTATAGTAAGTAGTTAGCTTACAGGTTGTAGTTGGGTTTATATATTGGGTAGGATTAAAGATGTAGTATAAGATCATGCAGAATATGTACTTCATAAGTACACGAAGAGACAAGATCATAAGAGACAATAACTTAACAATAAGTAGGTAATAAATAGGCCCACACGGAATCTGCAAGGCTGATTTTTAGCCCATCATTGAGTATATTTATTTACTTAAATGTGTACATTTAAAATAATTCAGTTTTTAAATTAATTTCAGTAATGATATTGACTAATATGAAAATGTTCATTTGATTTATTTACAATGCAGTTTATAAAGTAATAATTTCTGTCTTTTAGTAGATACACTGTAAAAAAATCCTGGTTGCCTTAAACTTTTAAGTTGAATAAAATTAACCTTATGAGTAAATTGAACTTATATTATGTTAAACTGACTTAAAACAGCTTGTGTAACTTGTAAAATTAAGTTAGAACATGATTAACTTAAATTAATAAGTTACAATGACCCAAATACATTTGCTGCCATGGCTAATTGATTATATATTTTTTACAGTGTATATTATATGAGAGACTTGTTTTGTTTACCAAATAAGTGGATTTAGATGGATTTGCATTGTAAACATTAAATAAAGGTTAAAAAGCTATTCTTTTTTTATTTCATATATTAAGTTTTTCGTTACGATACTCCCAAAATCATTTCACATAAATCCACAGATTTTTTACAAAAGTCTCAGCAGAAATAGCAGAAAATGTCTGCAGATTCTGTCTGACCCTAGTAATAAGCCACTTGATAATAATGAGAATTGGTCCTTATACATAAAGTGTAACCAATTTTCTTTAGACATATTTATTCTTCTTGCATGCATGACAACATGAAAGAAAACCATCAAATATTGTCTGATTAATAGTAGCATTAGTAAGTTAAATAGCATGTTTGGGCCACATCCTTGGATAGTGTTTACAGTCACAGCTGCTCTTTGGGATGACATGTGGCCACAGAGGCCCCTAATTCCTTCTTTATCTATACTCCTGTCCTCAGTGGGCAGGTTGTTGCAGGGTAATGAGGCTCACTGGGCTGTCCTTCAGGGCTGGCACACGCACAACACTCCCTTGGCAGAGCAATGGGATGGCACAGACGTAATTACATTCAGTGAGTGGAAATAAGAGAAGGAGAGCAAGGCAGAGGCCTACAGGTCATGATCTTTTCCCTAAGCATACAGACTCAGCACTGGGACCATCGTGATCTGTGGAGACCCAAAGCAGACCCAACGGCTTACATAATGAGAAACAACTGGCTTTCGATAAAGCCCAACAACATACTCCAGAGTGCTCATCCACTAAACCCCTGGAGATATCAACCTGAACTAGTTTCTCTATAAGTTGGACAAATTACTGTCAGTCTGTGTTAGTGGTTGGGAATCTTCAGTGACTCTTTCTGTAAGTTACATCATTAGGCCAGTAGGTGCACTGTTAACAATTTTACAGTAAGTTACTGCAGCAGCAGCCAGCAATTTACTGTAAATCAAACTTAAAGCAAAAATACTGTATTAATATTTACTGTAACATTCATTTTGCTGTACATGTATTTACAGTATTGCATTGTATTGTACTGTATTACAGTATATTTGCTGTAAAATATTAAGTAGTTTTAAGGCTGATTTATACTTATGCGTCAAGCACACTCATATGTTCCGGCGCAGCCTTCACATGATCACATAGCCCTTGTCTTGGCTGACGCCTCGCACCTCTCAAAAAAATGTAACTACACATCACAATAAAGCACAGCACAAGCTCTGTGATTGGTCAGCTTAGTAGCGCTGATGAATGTGAGCAGGACCAAGAGCTGCGCGAACCATGTGGGAGCGAGTGTTTACAAGAGTCAAGTTCTGTGAAGGAGCTCCAGGTGGGAAGTTTTGTTTTGTGTTTACCTTATGATTAAAGTTGTTGCACGTCCGCTGGTTCCCACCTCAAAATTAATAAGTTTTAGCTACTTATACATTAGGGTAGCATTCAGAAAAAAACAAAACACCAGCAAAAAAACTGGACACAGAGGAACATAAAAACCTCACTGTCAGCTAGCGTTTTTGGAAGTGTTAATGCTGTGTTGCCAACTTAGTGACTTTGTTACTATATTTAGCGACTTTTCAGACCCCCTTAGCGTCAAATTTTTAAAAGAGCGACTAGCGACAAATCTAGCGACTTTTTTGGTGTTACTGGAGATTTTTATAGACTCTCATGTGTCCATACTGTACCATTCCTACTCTTCATAATGAGCTGCTGGTGATGCCGTCGGCCGCTCCCTTGCCTCAGAGCACTCACAGGTGACCCAGTCCCAGACCTGCCAACATTCGGGTCATAAAATCTGGGAGATTTTATCCTGGGGTACGCCAGTGGCTGAAAACACGCTCAGTGGGGGGAAGGGTGGTTGGGGGGGAGATCTGACGGACCCAGGAGGGGGCGGAATTCCAGGAGGTGGTCGGAGGTGGCCGGGAGATGGGTTTGAAATACGGGAGACTCCCGGGAAAAACGGGAGTGTTGGCAGGTATGTCCAGTACTAGTATCCAGGAGCCTCTCCCACCTGCGACCTGAGAACAGATCACCCCTCTGCATACAGATGGAAAATGATTTAACACTGCTGGTGTGAAGGTATTTCGCTTGTCCAGTCAAATCGATCTGTTTTACCTTCGTTTTAAATTTAACAATTTATTTGACTGTTGAATTCTTTTTCATGTTCACAATCAGAGAGATTTTAGTAAGTTTCGGAACTTGTCTGAGTTTATTATGTATGAGAGATTACTTTAAATTCACTACACATCTGTATTGATATACAGTATTCAAACAGCAATAAATTTATCTAAACTGACATGCATACATAAAGCATAGTGCAAATATAAATACCCCTTTATTAACCATAGGCTATTTAACAAATAGAAACGGTTAGATGTCATGATGTCAGTAATATGCAAATTAACATATGACGTAATCTATCGAAATTTTGCGACTTTTTGAGCAGAGTTTAGCGCTGTTTCATTGACAATAGCCGGCAACACTGAACAGCATGCAGAAATATAAATGGCAACACGAAAGGCATGCACCATGGATTATGACAATCACTCAATGCAGAAGTATAAATTAGCCTATATTTTTAAATATATTTTCATACAAAAAACAGCAACTTGTAATTCAATGTTCATTTATCTATTTACTGTATTGTGAATCACAGCAATTTAAAAATGATGTTTTTAATGGTGCCAAGAGGACATTTCCTATATGCTATAGGCAACAGAGGGAGGCATATTCAAATACACAGGAAAAAGAAGAGGCTGCTAAAAAGCATGTGGTCAATTTGACTGCTATGGCCATTTAAGGTAGAAATACTCACACAAATATACACATTTATTAAATGTCAGGGCACTATCTTTATATATTCATTTTATTTGAACAAATTCGTTTAAATGCAACAGTAAAAAGATCTGAATCTGCCTCTGTATAGTTCTGGTGTTAATGCAGGTTGGATTCTAATTGTCTGTCAGTGTTTTCATTATTGATCGGCTGGGAAATATTCTAAAAGTTATCAAAGCAAAACGCAACGAACTTGTTCCTTCTTGCAATTATCATTTTATGCTGATTTCAGTGATGCATGCTCTAATATTTTGTTAAATGTCCTTTAGCTTTGATTACGGTGAGCTTTCACTATGCCATCATATCACATTTATTTCGACTTGGAGTTTATTTTTAGCTGAAACTTTGTACTGACAATTGGCAGCATCTCTTTCTGACCCTGAGGAGAACAGCTAAAGTCTACTCAAGCAGATCGCAAAGACTTTCAGTGGTGTTTTTAAATCATGTGTGAGGATGAAGCCTACTTTCACTTTTTGTGCTTGATGAATCTTTCTTATCATGTCTTTTTAAAGGAAAACTTTTTTTTTAATTGTTTTTAATAATCCACTTTTAATAATAGTTTTTTAGCAGTTTACAATCCTCAACTGTTAAAAAGTAGAGTTTTAACCTTTTTAAAAAATCCATTTAGCCAATTTCATAGTCTGGCAGGAGCACTTTTAGCTTAGCCTAGCATTAACCATTGAATCTGATTAGACCATTAACACCTCACTAGGCCTGTCACAGTAAGGAATTTTTGTTAAGTGATATATGACAGAAATTGTTGCGATGAGTGATATTATTGTCATGTTGAGATCATTTTATGCCACTAATTATATAATGATTATATAACAGCATTATAATGCAAATAGCCATAAGCCCTTTAAAATACTAATCATTGTTAAGGGTATTTATATTCTATAATTTGATGTTAAAAAGCTAAATGTCCTTTTATACATACTATTAAATGTTCTTTTGGGAAATGTTCAATTGTCTCTGGTGAGGTAGGATGTAAATGTCAATGTAAAATGGCTGTAATGTTATTTCAGAATTTGTACATATATATTGCAATGCCAAAAAAAATAATAACATTGAGATTATCTCCAAGTATTGCACAATAAGTCGATATATTGATTATTGTGACAGGCTTATATCGTACCTTAAAAATTTCCAAAAAGAGTTTTGATAGAGAGCTGAATAAATTAATTTAGTAAAATTCAACTGTTTAACTCTAGGGGGTGTCAAATGAGCCTACACTGTAAAAAATATCTGTAAATTAGCAGTTTTCTATATTTTATGATTTGTGATTTTTTTTTATTTATTTTTTCCCAAATATTTATGCTTTTGAATTGCATTATGGGACCTTAAACTTTTAACCTTGAAAATTTCAAAAAAGTTACTTTTATTAACATTTTTAATAATTTAAAGTGATATATTGTCTGGGTTAGTGTAGTATATTACAGTGCAAAAACCTTTCTGTTATTTAACAGACTTATTTCTCTATATATTGTTTCTTATGTTTTATTTCAAATGGCTAAAATGTCAATTAAAGTCACTTTGTTAAACTGTAGAGTTGAATTTTTTACATCAAAATTCAACAGAGCAGAGATCAAGGTCCCATAACGCAGTGTTTCTCAACCACGATCCTGGAGGACCACCAGCTCTGCACATTGTTCATGTCTCCTTAACCAAACACACCTGATTCAGATCAACAGCTCGTTAGCAGAGAATGAAACATTTGTAATGAGTGTCACAGGCAAAGGAGAAATCAAAAACATGCAGTGTTGGTGGTCCTCCAGGAATGTGGTTGAGAAACACTGCCATAACGCAATTCACAACTGTAAATAAACAGAAAATACAGAAACTGTTAATTAACAGATATATTTTAGTGTAGTTTAATAGAATAAAAATAAAAAGTGGAGTGTTTCTTTAAGAAATCAAAGGCTTCACGCAACATCTTTTAAACGAATTGCTTTGACAGATACAGAAACATATTAATCACTGCAATAAAGACGCAATCATAGACTCTTGACACTATAGTTACTAATCCTTACTTGTCTAAAATGTAAGTTACTCAATCGTATTCAATCGTTACGTAATCGTATTGTACTGTTTGTAATATACAAAAAAAAAAGTCGCAATAAGATGGTAGATCTGAAGATCTTGTTCGTGCGAAGTTGCTTAATTAATTAGTAATGGGAATTTGCAGCTCTCATTTCAAAGTATCAGTGTGCTGATGTGTGAAAGCGATTGCAGCACCTCACATTATTCCACAAGAAGAGTAAAAAAGAACGAGCCGGAGAAAAGCATTTCAATGAAAGAGATTCCTTCAATAGCATTATTCCAGTAAACCCTCAAATATCAGTCAACTCTGAGATTGCTTCTCAATTCATCTCATATCCTCTCCAACTATAATAAAAGCCCACTTCTGATGACACCTATTAGATCACAGTCACGTTTCATATTGAGGAAAATAACCTCCAGCAACAACAGAAGCTTAAATTAAGTAAAACAGTGCTCCTTTTTTGCTCTTGCTTTTTTATATTGTCTAATTGCCAGGGATTTGAGTAAAAAGCATATTAATGAAAAGTAAATAATGATCTTAGATAATGATCGTTATTAAATGTAGTTTCTTTTCTTAAATTTAATTGTTGGAAAACGAAATATATGGACTAACAGATGGATATTGGCTAAAACTGTAATTAATTATAAAAATATATTTGACTATTTAATTCATTTTTTTTACCAGAATGTGTCCTGTTTAATAATAAAACTGCAAAAATCATGACAAAGTCTATATACCAATAAATCTTGAATATTATGATCAATAATCCCTTGATGACATTAAAAGACTCTGTAAGGATCACAGTGCAGCCACAAAATACTAAATAACTGTGTTTTATTATTAATATTATTTTATTCATGTTCCTTCAGCTTAGTCTCTTTTTAAAAAGTCGCCACAGTAGAATGAACCGCCAACTATTCCAGCATATGCAGCGGAAGCCCTTCCAGCTGCAACCCATTAATGTGAAACACCTTACACACTCATTCACAAACACACACACACACACACACACACACACACACACACACACACACACACACACACACACACACACACACACACACACACACTACAGATAATTTAGTTTATTAAATTCACATATAGCGTATGTCTTTGGACTGTGAGGAAAACTGGAGCACCCGGAGGAAACCCACACGAACATGGAAAGAACATGCAAACTCCAGACAGAAATGCCAACTGGCTCATCGGGGACTCAAACCAGCAGCCTTCTTACTGTAGGGCGACAGTGCTAACCACTAAGCCATCGTGCCGACTATTATTATTATTATTATTATTATTATTTACACCACTAATCAACACAAAGTTTTTAATAATTTAAAGTATAACAAACTTTTTCATTTGTGTACATTTTTGTAATGATTACAGGTCTGGTGCAGTGTTTATATGTATTATTATTATTGTTATTAATAATAATAATAATAGCCATAATAATAATCATGATAATATTGATGATGTTTTTTACATTAATAAACACATTTTGATATTCTGCAAGAAGTAAAATGTCGAACATCTTTAAAAACCACAGTAACTACTTCATTTATGTATTATATAAAACTAATTTAATAAATGGTCTAATGAATATGTTTGGATGATGGTGAGATTTGGATTTTATAATAATATTAAGTCTAGATAATGACCATGAGCAATTTCCTTTTCTGTTTATCATTGTAAAGTGTTTATGATAAGGTCTTATAATAAGAATTACTGTATTATAATAAGTCTTTTGCATTTTAACGCTGGTTTAGCTCAGCTACCAAATCTGACCTACGAAGACTATGTCGGATAGTCGTGAGGGAATCACAGGTACAACCCAGGGAGGTCTCCAAGAACTGTACTTATCCAGAGCGTGCAGAAGGGCTGCCAAAATCTCTCTGGACCCCTCACACCCAGCACACCGCCTCTATAAACGTTTATATTCTATCAACGCATACAGAGCACTGCGCACCAGAACAGCCCGACACAGAAACAATTTCTTCCCTCAGGCACTTGATGATAGTAATTGTGAAACAGACCTAGTAGTGTACTTTTTATACACATATACACTAATTTATTTAACAACACACTGTACGTGCTAATTTGCACATAACAGCTGCACATATAACGTTATATATAGTAAAATACCTGTACATACACTTGTCAATTTGTATATTTGCATTCACCACTTCTATTTTTAAAATATATCTGTTTTTTGTCGACTCTCTATCATTCTATCACACAGTAGAAGCTCTGTCACGAAAACAAATTCCTCGTATGTTTGAACATACCTGGCAATAAAGCTCTTTCTGATTCTGATGACTTATTTTATTATTGGACAGTTTTGGAAATTAATATTGGAAAACACAAACACATTTATAGCCTTTTTATTTTCGCAAAACAGCCTTTTTGTACAAAAATATATAAATAAATACAATAAAAACAAACAAACAAACAAACAAATAAATAAATAAAATATTCAGCAATCAAAATATCTTGAATACATTTTTCACTCGCAGGACAGAAAATCAATCATGTTTCATCCTTCTTACAATGTCACACTGAAGGAACAATAGAAAACATCAATCAAAAAATGCTTCCACACAAAGATGATTAAAACACACTCCTCTTTCAGGCTTACAAAATATACAGCCCCTCATAATTCAGCATCTCTCATAAACATAAGGAAGATTACACATTTGCAAGACATGGATCATTTTCAAAGATTACAGTTACCAGCTTATCCTTCATTGGCAAACGCTTACAACCTTGAAAAGCTTTTGTGATTGTGTTTAGGCTATAAATTACACGAGACACCACACGTCCTCATAAATAAACACCAGACGGCCCAATACAGTTACAAATGCTTTCTGGCTGAAATGTGTATATATATATATATATATATATATATATATATATATATATATATATATATATATATATATATATATATATATATATATGTCTTTGCCATGATGACAGTAAATAATATTTGACTAGATATTTTTCAAGACACTAAAGTAACATTTAAAGGCTTAATCAGGTTAATTAGGTTAACTAGGCAGGTTAGGGTAATTGTATTGCATAATGTTGGTTTGTTCTGTAGACAATCAAAAAAAAAACATATACTGTAAAGGGGCTAATAATTTTGACCTTAAAATTGTTTTTTTTCTTAATTACAAACTGCTTTTATTCTAGCCAAAATAAAACAAATAAGACCCAGAGGGGACTAATATTTTAGACTGTGTATATATATATATATATATATATATATATATATATATATATATATATATATATATATATATATATATATATATATATATATATATATATATATATATATATATATATATATATATATATATGGAGAGTTCAGATGCAAAAACCTTGAAGTGCTGTCTGAAATTTCCATCGAAAATGAACATTTTTGTCAGCCTCCTTTGTTTATGTTGAGACATTTCACTTTAAAGGCCAGAAAAAGGACTTATTCTTTGCCACAAGCATGATATTACTGAACGTACACATAAAAATGCTCATTTTAGAGGAAAATTTCAGACGGCATTTATATATATATATATATATATATATATATATATATATATATATATATATATATATATATATATATATATATATATATATATATATATATATATATAATTTCAGAAATATAGAATATAATTTATATATATATACATATATATAATTTCAATAGTTAAATTAATTTTAATTAATATTAAAATAATTAATTTAGAAGAAATTACTTCTACAGTAGTTTAAGGTAACAAAAATATATTTTCCGTATATGATTTTTGTCTGTTACAGTTGTTGTCAGGAAAGGTTTTCCTAATGTATCCCGAGAAGTTTTATTTTAAACAATGTTTCTTGTTTTAGACATTTTAGACATAATATATATATATATATATATATATATATATATATATATATATATATATATATATATATATATATATATATATATATATATATATATATATATATATATATATATATATATATATATTCTTCGGTGTGACATCCTAATAAATTTTCTCAGAAAATAATCAAGCAATCTTTTTAAGCTTTTAAATGTTTGATTTAAATATTAGATTATATTTCTGAAATATACAAAGAAGAGCCAAAAAAAAGCATTTGTGGAATAATTTTTTTCCAAAATTTTTGTCATGTTTAAAAAAAAAAAAAAGTTATTCAGTGAAAGTCTATTCATAGACAAATTGAGATTACTACTGTAGTCATCTACTCTAAAGTGATGACAATTGAGAAAATGTGCTTCTTTGAACATTGGTTGAATATATTATGTTCTCTGAGGTTCTGAGATATAATTTTAGCAATTTTTGTATATGAAAATAAATTATATATTTATATATATATTACTTATATACTACTTACTTATATATATATACTTATATTCATATGAGCAATATCACATTCTTAGTGCCACACAGTTCGACGGCATAATATATAAATGTATGTATGTAATGTATACCACTGTGGTTTGATTGACAGGTTTCTGTGTAGACATCCGTAATTCAAATCCAAAAGGATTTGCGATTCCATTTGAGTTTTAGCAGGTCACAGAGAAAAAGAAAAAGCAAATAAAGCATTTGATATTCATATTTATATATGTCAGGCTCAAAGCTCGTAAGACATGGGAAATGCATTAGCAAATGAACAAATGCAAATGCATTTGCTTTTCATTTGAAATGTGGCAGTCACTGCATGTTCGCAAACGGTTATGCAGGATTTGCAAATGCATTTGGATTATGTCACAATTTATGCGTCCACATATAGAAAATGCTATTGAAATTTAGCGATGTATCTCCAAAATTGTAAACATAAAATAGACACTATCCTTATAAATAAACTGCATAGTTGCAATATAAACAACTACATTTTCGCCTAAAAAAGCCTCACATGTACATTATGTTGTCCAATAGCTGCAATATTTGTCAAACTGTAGTAAGTCTATTGATCTGCTATCAATTTATCTGGGCGGAGTAATACAGAAGGGTGAGGAAGCTGTACGAGTGCTGTTATTGCGAAATATCGCACGTCTATCAGCCAATCAGATTCGAGACCAAGACAGAACTGTTGTTTATCATTCATTCGTTTTCTTTTCGGCTTAGTCCCTTTATTATTCTGGGGTCGCCACAGCGGAATAAACCACCAACTTATCCAGCATTTGTTTCATGCAGCGGATGCCCTTCCAGCTGCAACCCATCACTGGGAAACACATACACACTTATTCACACACACATACACTACGGACAATTTAGCCTACCCAATTCACCTGTACCGCATGTCTTTGGACTGTGGGGGAAACCGGAGCACCGGAGGAAACCCACGCGAACGCAGGGAGAACATACAAACTCCACACAGAAACGCCAACTGACCCAGCCGAGGCTCGAACTAGCGACCTTCTTGCTGTGAGGCGACAGCACTACCTACTGTATATATATATATTATTCTTAGACTTTATTCTGTAGCAATCAAAAGAAAAGTAATCAGAGTTTTGCATTTGTCTGTCTCTCTGGTGGTATCAAAGGCCTCTCTTCCATTACACTTTCAACAGCCCGACTGCCAAAGTCAAAGCAGCTCAGGTGAGCTTATGATGGAGCTCCAGCTGGGAGCATTTGTTTTGTGTGTGTGCTGGAGAAGCAATGCAAGCGTGTCTGATGTATTCCTGCTGTCTTTCTTCCACTGCATATAGGGTGACATTGGGGAAAGTGAAGCCAAGGGCAGTATGATGAAGCCCTCTGCCTTTGCTATTACACATGGGACTGCTGGGTCTCGCACTCGTTTTCTCCCTTCTCACTCGCTCTGTCTTTTTTTGTAATGGTTTTCCTGTGTGCCGCTGCTAAAATTGAGACTTGGGGACCTGTTCATGTCATATATTAGGGTGAGATGAGGAAGATGCGTGACTTAAAGGGACAGTTCACCCAAAAATGAAAATTTACTCACTACTAACTCACCCTCAAGTGTTTTCATACCTCTATGAGTTTCATTATTCTGTTAAACACTGAAGAAGATATTTTGAAGAAAGCTGAAAAATGGGTAACCATTGACTACCATAGTGGGGAAAAATAAGTATTATGGAAGTCAATGGTTACAGGATTCCAGCTTTCTTCAAATAAGCTCATTTTGTATTTTGTATTCAATCGAACAAAAAGATTTGGGTGAACTATCCCTTTAAGATTAAGAACAACAAATATTGTTCAGTGTGTTTAACTTTCCGTACAAATAGTTTCAAAAGTATGTACAATAAATACAATTCATCTTTAGCAATTATCTCCAACTCTTTCAGGTTGGAGGGTCTCCTTGTCATCACCCTGATCTTTAGCTCCATCCACAGATTCTCAATTGGATATAAGTCAGGACTCTGGCTGGGCCATTGCAAAACATTAATATTTTTGTCTGCTCACCATTTCTTCACCACTTTTGCTGTGTGTTTTGTGCCTTTGTCAAACTGAATGTCCACTGGTGCCCAAGGCCAAGTTTCTCTACAGACTGCCTGATGTTGTTGTTGAGAATTTTGATGTATTGCTCCTGGTGCCATGGTGCCAATTACTGTGATTATGTTCCCTGTTCCACCAGCTGAACAATCCCCAAAACATTAGGTTCCCACCACGTTTGACAGTGGGGACTGTATTCTTGGGGTTGAAGGCTTCTCACTTTTATGCCAAATGAAGGCTACATCATTGTGGCCAAGAATATATATATTTTTTTTACCTTTGACCGGCTTTTGTGTGCCTTCTCTGACGAAGCGATGTCCTCTTTGGTCTGTGTCTGTGGAATCCAGCAGTGTGCAGTGCCCTTTGAACTGTCTACCTTGAGATGTTTCCACCAGCAGAACCAAGATTCATCAGGATGGCCTTGGAGGTTAATTCTTTTTACCACTATGACTATTCTCGTGGCAAGCACAGGTGTCAGTTTTTGCTTTATTTTACTTTGCACTGTAGCTGGTACTTCTAAACATTTAGATATGATTTTATAGCCCCTTCCTGAGCCTGTGAGCAGCCACAATACGCAGCCGTGGGTGTCTGAGCTCCTTTGTCTTATCCATGACTGTCCACAAACCAGTTTATTAAAACAGCTTTTCCCAATGAATCAGGGTAATTAGGATGCTTTAGGACTATTTGGAATGGTAGAATGCTGGATTTCCCATAAACTGTGAAAATGTGCAAAGGGTTTGAATAATTTTAGACATCCCATTTTCTGTTCAAATGTAAATAAAAGCTAAGAAATATTTTTTCCCCCCACAAGTCTTGTGCATCGTCTTATTGGGCCTGTCATTTCCAGTCAAAAAACCAAAACATAGTTTATGAGTAATCAGGTTTGACTATATATATATATATATATATATATATATATATATATATATATATATATATATATATATATATATATATATATATATATAGTTGAAGTCAGAATTATTAGCCCCCCTTTGAATTTTTTTTCTTTTTTAAATATTTCCCAAATGATGTTTAATTTGTATAATGATGTAAATTTTCACAGTGTCTGATCATTTTTGTTCTCCTGAAGAAAGTCTTATTTGTTTAATTTCGGCTAGAATAAAAGCAGCTTTTATTTTTTCAAACACCATTTTATGGTCAAAATTATTAGCCCCTTTAAGATATTTTTTCTTTCAATAGTCTACAGAACAAACCATAGCTGTACAATAACTTGCCTACTTACCCTAACCTGCCTAGTTAACCTAATTAAGCTTTTAAATGTCACTTTAAGCTGTTTAGAAGTGTCTTGAAAAATATCTAGTCAAATATTATTTACTGTCATCATGGCAAAGATAAAATAGATCAGTGATTAGAAATGAGTTATTAAAACTATTATTTGGAAATGTGTTGAAAAAATCTCTCCATTAAACAAGGAAAAAAATAAACGGGGGCTAATAATGGACTTCAACTGTATATATATGTGTGTGTGTGTGTGTGTGTGTGTGTCATCCGCTTCGTAAAACATATGCTGGATAAGTTGGCGGTTCCTTCCGCTGTGGCTGCAGAATAATAAAGGGACTAAGCCGAAAAGAAAATGAATGAATGAATATATATATATATATATATATATATATATATATATATATATATATATATATATATATATATATATATATATATATATCTTTAGTTTATAATTTATTTTCATATACAAATTTTGCTAAAATGATGGACCTCAGAGAACATTTTTAAAATCATTAAATAGATGTGCAAAGAAGCTAATTTTCTCAATTGTCTTGATTTTAGAGCAGATGAATATTCAGTACTCCTCTCAATTTGACTATAAATAGACTTACGCTGAATAATTAAACAGAGCACTGCTATCTGAAACACTTTTAAGCAGAATGTGAAGGATTTTGGAACTAAAAAGTGAAGCCAAGTTAGATGAAAGCAGAAACTCCAGTCAGGATCGATATAATGGTAAGCTCAGGCTGATTTATGAGGCATAACACTTCTTAGAGAGAGAGAAGCAGTGTTAACATCCATTCCTTAAAAATTGATAGGTGCAAAGAACTGAAAGGAACACCAAATAAAGTCTGTGTGTTTGGCTTTCTTTTCTTTTCTTTTCTTGCACCATTTGTGATTTAATAATAACTGAAAACTTTGCATTTATAAAAAACTTGCTATATAGTAGTATGTCCTTATGGTTTCTATATATTTATATCTGCTGTATTCTGTAGAAACTATTATGTTTGTGTTACTTTAGTGAAGCAGGTTTATATTTTTTGCGTTATGCAAATTTTCACTTGTTTTTAAGTCTCGTTAATTGATTCAAGTTGAAATGAATTGTACATTTAATTTGATTCAACTTAAACATATTTAGTGCAGAACTTCCAACATATTTTAATATTTGATTTTGAAGAGGTCAAAAATATAATTAAAAACAATAATAAACAAAAAATCTAAATATGTAAGAAAAATAAAGTATAAATCATAATCATATTAGGCTGTTTATGTCTTGTATAGTGCAAAGTCATGCTTTCGCTCATAAAATATTACACTAGTCAATTACTTTTTATGGTTTTATTTTTCAAATTATGTGCAAGGTGAATTTCACAGTAGAGATCAATGAATGCTTACTAAACTCTCACACCATACATACAGGCAAACCAAAGACATACAAAATCAAATGCAAATCAAAGACACGAAAGGAAAAGAAAACACTGTTTAAACTTCTGTGGATAAATTAACGGCAAGCCGAGAGAAACTGAAAAGAAGTTCCTGTGATAGAGCATTCACACCCGCAGCAGCCAGCAACACAAAACTAGCATTTATAAATTCTTTCAAAGCTTTTATTTAACATCAAGACAGACTGGTGTTTTGGAAAATAGCACTGCCATAACTTATTTTCTGTAATGCTTTGTGTTCTTTAAGACTGACGCGATCACAAAGAAACCAAAAGAACACACACTGAAGAAAAAAAAAAAACGCTTGTTAATGTTTTGTTTCACTTTTTTTTAAACAGAGCAAAATCATAAAATCTAACAAACCTAAGAGTAAATATTCAAAATTGAAAGAAAAAAGAAAAACACACACACACATTTAAAAGAAGGAAAAATAAACAAACAAAAAAACTATTCAAGTTCAAAGTAAAAGACAAAAAAAAACAAAGAAAATCCGGTAAAAAACAAAACTGTGCAAGTACAGCAAACATATGGTACAGTATATTACACGTACAACAAACCATTTAAATACAGTACTGTGTATTGACAATAATCCTGAGAAGTGTCCATTTCTGGTTCCCATGCTACTGAGCGCAAGTATGTGAAACGTGCAACTGCACCAAAAAAACCAATGCAATTTCTCCTCCACCTCCCTTCCAGATGAGGCTGGGCATCAGCTGTCCTATTTAAAGACGCCGTTTACCACGTCTTCAGCCTCCGTGTCTGAAAAACAGAGAGCTTTCCAGGGAGGAAACAATGTAGTGCAAAATCGGAAACCTGCATGATGAAATAAGCATGAGGCTGGAAAAAATTAAACGAAACAAACGTTGAGACACAATAACTTATACGAGGCCGACAACTTTTGGAAGTGTCAAGCGACGACAAATGGCTGTAAAATCACTGTATATTCTGTACAAGATTGTCAAAAAAGCAGCACCAAAAAACAAGATTTTTTCTCCATGTTTCAAGACTGGAAGATGAGGGGATGCAAAGAAATAAAAAGAGAGAGAAAGTGTTCGTTTGCAGAGTTGGCAAGCCCGTTTCTGAAATTTTTTTTTCAAGAATTTTCAGATAATTTCTCACAATTGTTTGATTTTTCTCATAAAAAAGACTCACAATTTTGAGAATATGTATCTTACAATTAATTCTCACAGAATTGTAAAGTCTAAAAGGCAATTTTGAGAAGAAGTAAATTGTGAAACTGACAATTAAATGTCAAAGTTTCGAGATGCCAAAGTTTTTTTTTTTTAAATCTTCTAAATTTATATTTTTCTTATTTTAGCATAACTGAGAGATTTAAACGTGTAATTCCAAGTTTGTACAAGGAAATTACACAAAGTTATATTTAGAGAAAATATTGATTTCAAGAAATCAATTTGAAATCTTTATACATTTAAGAAAAAAGTCTGAATTGTGAGATTTAATAGGGTGGTTCACCCCAAAATAAAAATGACCTTTATAGGACAAAAAGATGCTATTTTAAAGAATGCTGGTCACTGACACCCATTGCTTTAGATCACAGCTCTCAAACTCAATTCCTGGAGGGCGGCCGCTCTGCACAGTTTGCCTCCAACCCTAATCAATCACATCTGATCCAACTAATCAAGGTGTTCAAGACTACTAGACACTATCAGGTGTGTTTGATTAGGATTGGCGCAAAACTGTGCAGAGCTGCGGCCCTCCAGAATTTGAGTTTAAGATCTATGCTTTAAATCACATATGTTGGTGATCCTCCAGGAACGTGGTTGAGAAACACTGACGTCAAGCACAGGTGTCAAACTCAGTTCCTGGAGGGCCGCAGCTCTGCACAGTTTAGTTCCAACCCTAATTAAACAGCTGATCCAACTAATTGAGTCCTTCAGTTCTGTTTGAAACCTCCAGTTAAGTATGTTGAAGCAGGGTTGGAACTAAACTGTGCAGAGCTGCGGGCCTCCAGGAACGGTTTTGGATGTCCCTTTTGTCGGTCACACCCATTACAGTTCTTACAGTCTCTGCTAATGAGTTGATGATCTGAATAAGTGTGTTTGGTTAAGGAGACATGGTAAACGTGCAGAGCTGGTGGTCCTCCGGGACTGTGATTGAGAAACACTGCTTTACATAATAGAGAAAACCATTATGGAAGTCAATGAGTGCCATCTACCAGCATTTTTCAAAATATCTTCTTTTGTGTTTTAATTAAGAGTGAAAAAAATTACAGATTTTTCATTTTGGGGTGAACTACGCCTTTAAGCTTACCTTTGATTAAAAAAAATAGCAATTAGCTTTTTTTTTCTTTAAAGTTCAGTGACCAAACAAGCTTTAATAAAGAGGGCATGTGTGAGTGCTTTTATAGAACTAGATTCAGTAGCAAAACACACCTTTTCTAAAGTCAAAGCACCTTAGTGCAAACTGTATTGTAAGACTTTAAACAGGCTCGGCTCGCTCTATCACTGATGCCTGTGCTTTTGAAGTGAACAGGCACCATTACATCCCTGGATAGCAACACATCTGACTGAACATTAACCATCTCTGCCCTTGGTGGCAAAACGAAGGCCATTTTTTACTTTTTATTTCTGGAATTATTGTTGAAAAACCTCATCGCTTGAGTTTTCTAATGCACTTTATCTACGGAACCATGACAGAACACCTGTTATTGCTGCCATGACGTGCAGGCTAGGCCTTCCTTAAACACATTTTGGCATTTTGGAGGCATTTATATTCAAACTGCGCCAGTATGTCTCAGATATGAGGAGTCAATAAATGCCAGTGGAATGTGAGCATCCACATTTTGGCCGTCCCCTCTTTAACTTGCTCCATGTTCTCTCTCCTGATCTGAGCTGTTCTGTTGTTTTGGCCGTCGACAAATTGCCCGCTTTTGATTTCAGCTACAAATTAAGCTGGTATCCGTATTTTTTTTATCTCTTCTTCTCCAATATGGAGACTGAGTATAAACTTGTAACCTCACTAAAGATCTGGCTGGTGTTGCGAAATTGCAAAGATATAGATTTCAACATGGAAACTGGGCACATCATAAAACCAAACAAAAAATTCAAAACTGCTGTGATGTTTGTAGCACACGGGCTGACAAAGTAAATGAGAAGAGTATTTTAAAAATAAACAACAGCCACCTACGTGTACATGTTGGCAAACGAGTTATTTCCATTAATAATCGAAAATCTTTTAACTAAATTCTTAAGCAAACTCCAGAAAGTCTCTTAGTAGGTGGCATTGATCAACCTACGCATCTGCAAACCTGAAAGAAACGACAATTAAAAAACTCAGTATTCACACTAACAGTGAGCAAACTCGCTCATCATACCCGTATGAATATTTATAGCTTTATATATTTATGTTTTTCACCTATTTTACTTAAATTGTACTCGTCTGTTGACATACTGCTTGTCCTTAAGGACATCTACTGCTCACGTTCAGCCAAGCCAAAACAGCAACAGAAACTTTAGATAGAATGGAGCAAAAAATGACTCAACATCTGCCAAAAAGAGAGAAAACCCCCAAAGATAATTGCACTTATGATTCACTTTTGAAACTGTAAAACAAGCGATTGTGTGGGTGCTTTGCGCACAATTGTCAAACGTAAAATACTGCCTTTTTACTTTTTCGAACAGCACCCTCGAGTTTATTGATTGGAACCTTTAACGCTTTAAGACTTCCACTGCAGTTCTGCTATTGGGGACACAGACAGCACCATGTATTGAGCAGTACCACCATCCCATCCTCCAAAAATATTGATCTGCTGTCTCAAACAGCATGTCGTGATCTTCCCCTCCTCGCCGCTCATAGCACTTTCTGAAGACACTGAGGGTATAATTTGGCCACCACGCACTCGAAATGGCGGCCGAGGTCCCAGAGGCGGTCCGGCGTCTCATAGACCTTTGTCCAATGGTCGGCTTCGTCATCGTACTGGTAGAGCGAGTTCTTGCGGCTGGTGCGAAACACGTGTTCTTCTACCATGACCTGCGTAGCGCGAACGAAGAGATGCAACCTGCCCTGAAGCAGAAGCACCTTTATGTAGGGACTGGTTGCTTGGTCAAAGGGAAGGTCTCTTTTACGGCACCATGTATTCTGCTCGATGTCATACACCTCAACAGTGAACGTACGCTGGTGGTTCCTGCAAATGCCTGCTATGTAGTAGATGCAGTTTTTGTGCAGGGCGGCCAAACCTTGAGTTCGGGGAACGTTCATGGATGGTAAATGGCCCCAATAGTCTTTGCGAGGGTCGAAACAGAAAAAGTACTCTCCTGCGAAAGAGTAAACAAATGATCAATATCCAAAACCTGGTTACATTATATGTTACTAAGTACTATATAATTATAATATAGTGTGTTATATAAGTACTATATATGTATATTTTAATGTAGTGTTTTGTTTTGCTCAGCACCAAAATTAAATGAAAAATTCTGAATGAAAAATGAAATTTACAAACCAGTTTATATAGCATTTAAACAATTGATAAAGTCAAATGGAGATATTAATCATTTGAATTAATTTCTGCTGCTGTCTTCATTTAAGTCAACTGAAGTCTATTAATCTAATACTTTAGCTTTACTTAAAAAAAATTAACAAATAAAAACATATTTAATAGTTTTAGTTATAATGACACTTTTTTTACAATTGATTACACCAAACTTGTGTGATTTATAGAAATTACTATATGATTTGTACTTGTGCGTGTTTCAGTGTGCAATATTAATTTTAAATAAATTTAACAATTATTTTTTATATTAAAGTTTATTTTAGTTAACCATTATTTGGATATAATTTAAGCCTTCTTTTTAATATATACCTACACAAATTTAAGTTCCAGTTTTTTTGTTTCAGTTAACCATAATCTTGTATAGACACACACCAACAATCATTTAACAATAATTAGTAGTCGTATTTATATTTATTTTTAAACGATTTTTTAAAATGATTAAACCAAATTGGTATTATTGACCTTATTCCTCAATGCGAAAGTGCGCCCGTTTTCACGATTGTTTTAAAACTTCCAATTCAGTTGGCTATGGGACAAATGACTAGGAATATTAAACCGCAGAAAACAGTTAAAGTACTTGATCTGCAAACAAGTGTTTGCATGACTATACAGACAAAGCAGATTAATATAATAAGAAAATATCAGTTTGAAACATCAAACAGTATAACAAGCTGTTTTTAACATCTAAATTCAAATGGCTGCACCCACTCGTCCACAAAAAATAAGGTCAATATTTCATGTTGAAAAAAATGCACAAAAGCACACAGATCACTCTAAATGGGTGCTCCGTCAAACAGGAAAAAGTGCAAAAATATATTAAAAAGGCAGCAACACCAAAGCTCCAAAGAATACCAATTTATTAAAGTTGAAAAGGCTAACACAAAGCGTGTCACAACTGTCTGATGAAAAACCGGTGTGCTCGAAATGTTACATGCTTTGTGTTCGCTTTTTTTAGTTTAATGAATTTGTATTTTTTGGAGCTTTGGTGTTGCTGCCTTTTCTAATATATTAATTACATGTTGCCATTGTTTTACTAGTAAAGTATCACTGTGCTTGTTTTAGTGTGTAATGCTGATTTTAAATTAGGCATGGGCCGTTATAAGTTTCTGACAGTATGATAACCTTGGATAAAAAGATCACGGTTTCACTGTACCACGGTATTGTGATTACTGCTCTAAAATATATTCTTTTTAAATGTCTGGGTAAAAAAACAAAATGTTTATCCCCTTTGAACACAATATATTTTATTTTGAGGAACATTTCAAATATTTTGGAAACGTAAACATCAGGCTAAATAATTCAAATCAATCATTGATTTCTGCTGTGATTTCTTTACCATTTAGATGGCATATGTGGATATATTTTCTGCTAGACATACTGTTGTTCTAAAAAACTAAAAAAATTAATAAATAAACCTTACACATACCATAGGAACGGTATTACAGAAAATTTTTGCGGTTTTAAAATCTTGACCAAACCGCGGTCCCATGCCCATTTTAAATGAATCTTTATTTCATCATTTCAAATATCACAAGGCACAAAAGCCATAAAAAAAAAAAAGATTTAATCTGGGAAAACATCAGCTGCTGTTTACATTTTCCTTTCCAAATAAGCAATTTATCTGTTTAACTTTCTATGACATTTTCTGTTGCAAACTTTCAGCGCATCCCTAAGAGTAACTGCTACTCTAGCTCTTTACTGCTGATTTTGCTGAGAGAGGTTAACCCGCTTGACCTTATCATCCGAACAGAGCTAAAAGACACGACAGGCCAATGAATTACAAGGATATATGCGTTTGTACAGCCTGATTTCAGGTGACTCTGCAATAACCCCACTCACCTTGCAGCACATAGATGCGGTCCTTATACTCTATTGTGCTGTGAAACTCCATGGCCACCGGCATGGGGCTGACCGCTGTCCAGCAGTTGTCTCTGGCATCATAGCACTCCACGGACTTCAACGCATTACGTCCATCTCCCTCATACACTCGACCGCCCAGAGCGTAAAGTTTCCCACAGCAGTGCACTAGTCGGCAGCCGATGCGTGCCCGTAGCATTGGCGACCTTGGAAGCCATCTATTACCAGCGTGTTCGTACTGCCAAAAGTCGCTTTCTGCACGGTGGTCAATGCACACCTCGCTATTGCTCGGCCGATAGCCTCCAGCAATGAAGATGTCGTTCTCTGACGAGACCAAAATGCCAACCTCTCGGAGGTCATTGGGCGGCTTGCACAGCTTGTACACCTTCCCGGCGGCAATGTCCAGGCAAGGCACGGTCTGCTTCTTCCCTGAATGCTTGTGAGCAGCATCGAAGCAGATGATCATCTCAGATGCAGTCATACCAAGCCTTTGAGAGCAACCATTGGTGCCATTGAGCTGACTCTTATCCGAGGAATCCCTAGACAAGGCCAGAGCGAAGGCTGGAGGTATACGACTCAGAAAGGCCTCTTCCAACAGCGGCAAGCGGATACATTTGGCAAAAACCTCCGGTAGATCGGCTTCCCGACGCGAGCAATCATACTCCAACCAGTGCACAATGCTTTCATACACATGCTCCTCTTTCTCCACGTTCAGATCGTCGCTGTTAAGAATGCTGACCAGCTGATCTTTGGTCAGATGAAGGAACTCTTGCTCGCCCATTACGCATAGAAACTTCTTGCGGATGTAATCCTGTGAACGCTCTCGCAACTCCTGGTGACCGTAGGCATCTGCGAACATGAAGACCCCGATGCAGTTCTGAGGGTCCAAACGGCTGATCATAAACTGGGCACATTGGTCTTGGAGGGCTGGGATCTGGAAGATGCTGGCAGCCGTGAACAGGGCCTGCACGTTCGACTCTGTGAGAGTGACCCGTGAGGTGTAAGCATAGTCCAGAACCAAATGCATGGACTCTGACTCCACGCCAACGATCCGCACCTCCCGCTGACTGCTCTCTGTAAGGCCACTTGTGAACATGGATCTGGCAAAAGATAAAGTGCTATTAAAATGTGTTTTTATTTAATGAAAGTTTTTAAGTTGTGAGAGTTGTTGATTGCAATCCAATTTTTAACAGGAAAAAAAAATACTAAAGTTATTAGATGGGTTGACTAAGAGTGCTTAAACACATGTAAACGTAAAAACATTCACTGGTTTTTAATTGTCATATAAAGTTACCTGTGAAATGTTAGTTGCCATGCATTTTGTGGGAGAAAATTTGAGGTGATAAATTCTGACAATGATTCAGTTTTAAATTAAATCTGTCATTTACACACATGCAATTTGCTAACTCTGAACAACAGTTATGTCTAGGCCTGTCACAATAATCAATATATCGACTTATCACTCAATACATGGCTCAAAATGAACCTTTTTTCTTGGTAGCACCGGTGCTCCTAATTTAAAAAATGTAAGCGCACCAGACAAAATTTTGTCGCAATCATCAAAAATGATGAGCACAGTTACTACACGCTTTATATTTTCAGATTTATTGCATTTGAAATCAACACTAATCAAAACTAACAAATAAACAAAAATCTGCATGCGCTTACCGGCCCTGCACGCACTGCTTGACGTGAATGAGATTAACTGAATTAAAAATAATAACAACGGCTGTGTTCTTACGGGTGGTGTCTGATATTGCACAGATATCCAACATTAGATTAATCTCGGTGAATGCATGCTCTTTAGCGATGGTGAATGCGGTGTCAGTTGCAGAACTGACAGCATCGTGACAATTAAATGATAGATTAAATATCGATAGAACATCTTGTGCTTAAAATGTGTAGATTCAGTGGCAGACACTGTTACGTGAAAACTTCGTCCAACCAGCTTTACGGTGAATGTTTTAGTCATTTTCATGGCAGCCTTTAACCACTGGAAGTCTTTTGTCCACTTATCGAAAAATGTAAATGCTGGATTGACGTTCATTACATGATCACTAATCAGATGTGCTATTGTTTGTGACTTTAAGTGGTTTCTAAAACTAAATCTGTCAGTGTTGTTTTCATTCTCTTGTATCCAAACCTTTACATTTTCGCGGCTGTAGCTCCATGTCATCGGAAATGAGTGATTGACAGCTGATATTAACCAATCCATTCGCGTTCTGTTCTAGCGCAGTGGGCCAATAAGAAAAGCTTGAAGGCGGGACAAGCGTTGCGGGCTGTTTATTGCAGCAAGTTGACATTTCAACTGTTTTAAACCATTCCTGAGCGCTGCGTTTGGTGTTTTTAGGTGCAGATGCATAATGCATGAATGCCTCCTAAATCCGCGCATGTGGTGAACATTTTGCTGTGAAAACTGGTCACACGACAACAATTGTATGCACTCGCACAAATGCTCCCAAATATATTTTGAGGTCAAAAAAGATAAAATTTCAGGCGCATATGCGACCAAAACGGTCGCAATTTCAAGCCCTGCATGGACATGATCGCAATCATTTTTGATGAAGCAATATTTATCGCTTATACATAAAAACCAACTGACCCTTCGCTAAGCCCCGCCCTCCTTAGTTACTGTTGCTATGCCGGTCAAGCTTTCGTGCCTGGCACGGCTTTTACAATGTGTATGCGCCGGTGTCAGACATTGCCAGGGATTTAATGTCATTTTTGGCAAACAGGTGAGATATCTGAGAATGCCAGACTAAAAAGGACTGCAGTATGCATTACAGGGGTATATTCACGACATAATAGGCAACCGATTAGAGAATAATTTAATCAAAATTGAAGCTAGCTTAGCCTAGCCGCCTCATACGCTAACCATTCAACAGCTTCGCTCATGCTCAGCAGGAGTGGTGAAATTTAAAAATAATCTAATAACAAATTAAACCATGATTTCTCTATTTTTAGCCAAAAACCTGATAGGATTAATTGTTGTGCAATGAAAAATAGTGTGACTAACTGACGAGGAAACAAGCACGGACAGTGCTTCTACAGAATTCATTCATAGAAAGAACAGCCAGAAAGGTAAAACTGATGGATTTGTGCCGAATATTAGCATCATTGACCCATAACAATGTACAGTAAGTTACCAATTACTGTCAGTATGTTTGTGTGCTCTTTATAAATTAATGAAAAACAGCTGCTGGTAAAGTATATTGATCGCAAGTGCTCAGTTTGTGATCATATCTCGGCTTTGTTCTGTTGATTTGCAATTTCAAATATTCGTAGCTTGAAATACATGGAAATATGAAGTTCAGTAAAGTTAACAACAGATTCGCAGATTTGTATTTTCCGGATCAATAACTCATGGCATTATGACCTATCCGCTATTAGTATGACTAAGTTACTATGGCGAAGGCTTAAACGGAGCATTACTCATAATATAGAGCGAAAAAAAAAAAAAACACATCTGTGAAACATTTCCTGCTTTGTATTTTTGTAGGAAACACAGTTTAGATCTGTTTAGGGTAACTTAAGAGGTGTGAGTTATTGCCATCGATCTATCACTGAATGACAGTAATATCAAAACAAAACCAACTTGGCTCCGCTCCTTTAGCGCCCCTCACACAGCTTGATTCAGACTGGTATTTCTCCTCTTGTGTTTTTGGTTTTGAAAAGGGAGAAAATTCCACCATCCCGTCCAAACTTTAAGGATACCGGGTATCAGATTTGCACAATCCATATGCACAACACTTTGGTCTGTTTCCCTCGCTCGAAAGCTTGACAGAGCCCCTGCGCGTAGCAACAGTTGCTAAGCCACAATTGGAGGATGGCGGTTTTTGGGTTTGGCATAGCGAAGGGTCAATTCTAGCAACATTTTAGCTGATTGCACAACATCTCTATCTCTATTGGAGGTGTCAGTATGGTTAAAAATCTATAGTATTTACTATAAATTACTATAGTATATTTCATGTGGGTGCCTGACAATTAAAATTAGAGCTGGTAGCAGATATCGCAGCCTCTGTTAATTTTAACCTTGCACTTTTTTGTTTACATTTATTATTGTTTATTTGTTTAGGATGTGTGTTTTCATACTCTAGATTTCAGTGCCTAATTATTCATTTGTTAAAATGACTATAAATAAATTAAATATTTTTAAGAATAAACTTATGCGTTCTTTGGAAGAGTGCACATGCTATATGATGCCATGTCATTCTGGCATTATATGCTGAGGGGCACAAAAATGGTCAAAAATATCGTTAATCGCAATATATATTAGTGCAATATATCGAACAACAAAAAATAGATATTGTGATAAGCCGAGTTATGTGAGTGAAAAAAAAAATCTTAACACAGTCAATTTTAACTACATGAAGTGTAAGAAAAGATGGACCAATCGTTCAAGATTTGTAGCTGCATTGGAATGTTTACTGTTAATGACATGTTTACCGTTTCAAAATATTTTAAATGTTTTTTCAGGGTATATACAGGAATCAGAGAGTAAACTTCAATTCCTTTTAAGAGCTTTTTAAAAACTCTTTCCACATTTTAAGACCTCATCGCCACTTTAGGTCTGAACCGTTAACATAGGTGACATTTTAAATATATTCACTAAATACTGATTGTAAGAAACTATTCCTAAACTAAAACATTATTCATATGCTTCATAAAAAAGTTAATCCAGAAGGTGTCGCCTATAGAACAGCAGAAATAATGGTGCTGCCTAGGTTATTGCAGTAAACAAAGCGGTGTGACATCAAATATAGCAGAATTTTATTGATTTCATAAACTACACAGCATCTCAAAATTTAGCATACACCTATAAATTACACAACTGTATAATCAAAAATAATGAAAAATGTAATACTTTGTAACAGCATTTAAGACTTTTAAGGGCCTTAAATTTCTCTAAATTGATTTATCAGACTTTAATACGTTTTAAGACCCTGTGGACACCCTGTTCTTAAAATAAAAATATATTGTGTCAAATGGGGAATATTTTTTTTTGTTTTTTTACCAAATAAAAATATATATATATATTTAAGAGCAGCAATCGAAACACAGTGAAACTGTGATATTTTTGTCCAAGGTTATCATATGGTCAGAATCTCATACCTGCCCATGCCTAGTCTAGTGTGACCTGGGCTTTAGCGACGCATATCTCTCAGAGATATGATACGTTTCTACTATTGATTCTACTTTTATGCCATATTGCGAAATTAACTACTGCCAATGTCCTTTACTATCATCAATTCGCAAAATACTAGTGTCTTTATTCAGGGTCCATATAGAAATAGGTATTTTCTTCCTAAAAAAAAATGGCAGTCCAAAGCTTTTTAAGATATGAGCAATTCCAGCGTCATGGATGTGACATTTGCAGTAAAAACTCAAAATATTAATTCACATAGATGAGTTATCTGTTTAAATTTTCCAAAACAACGAACGACAGAGTTATGGGATCAGAAAATTATCAATCTTTAAACAATTTTTATATTTTAAATAAGGAAAATAAACATGTGTTATGGATGTGACCAAAAAAGTCTGTGAGTTTACAGTATACAACATACTTTGTAGAAATTCTATAAATTAAACTGCACAACCCAAAAGAAACAATGCTAAGCAAAAGGATAAGGGTTGGACTTTATATTAAATTTTAGCATTTATGAGGAAAACATTGACTATATTTGAGTATTTTTACAGTACTGTAAAATGGAAGCCTACACGAAAATCTTAGAAAAGGTTTCGCTATTTTGGTAAATTTTGCTTAATTCTTATGGCAAGGTTGATATTTGTATGGAATTGCTCATTTAATACATAGGAATTGATAATACAAGAGACTTTTTCAATATCACTATCAATTAAAAAAAAAGGAAATTAGTGGCTTGCATTTTGGTTAATGTACTTACATTAAAACCTGTTTAGTATTTGTTACTATTAAATTGTTTATATTGTTTTCAGATGGCAATGCTTAACTAAATTCATTATTGTTCCTATCATGCCAGTGTTAAAATGTACACGACCATGACAAAAAAAAGGTTGTTTTGAATCTTGAGTAATTTAATTAAATTAGTTGCCAGCTTCATTTTTAAGTTCATTTTTAAGCTTTCAAAAGTCAGTAGGAAATAAAATGTGCAGTAACAAGACAAAATGAGTGAATATAAAAACACTGACTTGTCTAATAAGTTTAACCATTTAATATGTGTATATAAAACATTTTAAAATTGAATACATATTAGCTTAGAGGTGTGTGATCAGTGAAGCTGCTACCTGAAATAAGGACTGATGGCAGCAAGAACATTTCTGTGACAAGAGAATGTCTTCCCATGGTCCACTTCCACGACAATGTCAGTCAGCTGAGCTTCGTCGTACAAGGCTTTAAGCTGCTGGAGGATGTTACAGGCATGCAGGGCATCTACCCCGTTGTAGCTTGTGCTTGCTGGAGTTCCATTCTGTACTTGTAACAGCTTTCCTACGTCTATGAGACAAAAATGCAGAGACAGCTGAGATGATGCAATGAAATTCAAGTATGACTTATTTAGCCCCTCGGTTTACATCCATTTCTCAATTTTATAGGTACACAATATGAGAGACTTTTAAGTTGGTTTTGGATTTGAAATAAAATCAGCGATCGAAGCCTCAGTTTCAGTGCAAATCCTTCTAAATTTCTCTAAGTCAGTTTTACTTTCTCTCACCCACTTTTTAATGAGATGATATCGCTGCATTTTAATTAGTCCTTGATTTTATAGAGGTAAAGTTGGTTTTACATTCACACATTCATTCAGAGATAACTTGTGACACACTCCCTATATTGTTTACCACGGCACTTTGAATATTCAGTCTGAAATAACCTGCAATTGTGACTTAAACAACATCAACACTGTTTATTTGACTGTGAACAATGTTGAACAATGTTTGATAGTTATTGGCTGCTAATATGATTTCGCTAATTAGAGTTTGCAAATAATACTTTTTTGAATTTATATTTTTAAGTAGAAAATCTGAATGTGCAAATATAAAACCAACTTTACCTCTATCTTGATTTTAACTAAAGCCAGAGACTGAAACACTGAGTTTCAATCTTAATCAATTACTTAAAACTTCAGTTAAGAGTATTTAGTAATCAAATCAGTTTCTGTACAATAAGCCAGTGTCATCCAAGTTAACTAAAAAGTTACTAGAGACAAAAGATGTTTTTTTCATAAACTAAATAACTAACCAACATCAAACTCCAAATGCTATTTAGTGTACAACTAGGTATGAGCAAAAAAAATAATGTTTTAAGAGTATTGCCTTTGACAGCCACTTACATTTAACTCTCTTTAATTAATCTGATCGAAGACGTGTGCTTAGTTACTACGAGTAAGCGAGTCTCGGTGCTTAACTTATTAGCTGTGCTAATCCAGGTGCTGTTTTACCGGTTAGCACAACATCAGGCTAGTCCGGTCTCGAGTCATTCAAACCTTGGCCAGGACTCTTTCATAACAGGAAATAAACAATGACAACGAATTAAAAATTACGAAAGGACACAGACACACGACGATTAATGTAGTTGAGTGAGTTCTATCATAAACCCGCGAGTAAACAAGCGAGTGTTTACATACACTCTCGCCGAGCTAGTCACGCTAGCCGCTACCTCTCCGTACTTTTCTGCCTATATACAAACAACAACAGGAGATTACCGTATATATGAACAACCCGTTATACTCAATCGCACTCAGTCAAAGCTAATTACTATTAGAGATAAATAATGCGTAAACCGGCTAGAAAACTGTTGCAAATAAGTTTGGATTTTGAAGAGATCTAACCTCCACTGGCAGCCATTCTCCCCAATCTGTTTCACGGCGACTGGGAAAACGTCACTAATGGAATGGAGCCCCGGAAACAGGCATCAGCCAATCAGCTTCGCCCAATGTTGGCAACAGCCAATACGGCTTCGAGGCCGTCTGTTTTAGCAAAATAGTTCAAAGCAGAGTTTATATTCCCTCAGGAGCGGCGGTGCCTGGGTTTGTGAGCAACCATATGAATATGTTTTGAAGATAAAATGTATATATGTTAATAAATCATAGACAGGGGGTACATTATTCATGAGTTAAGGGTCCAAATGTAAATACAGAATATATGGGTCAGGAGTGAAAACGTTTTTTTTTTACCAAAATAAAATAAAAGTAGGCTTTATAGGTTACATCTTAATTTTTTCAGTACAATGATGTGTTTCGTTAATTGTACAGTTTTTTTATAATTTACAGTAGATCATATTTCACTAAAATGCTATTTAATGTAAGAATAGTTTATTTATATATGGGGGTTGGATCTCTCTAATAGTATCTCTGGGGGCCTCAAAACTGCATGAGCCCTTAAAATCGTCCTAACTCCCCCACCCCCTCCATATATGGTTCTGCATGCCTATATACTATTGTGCTTTTTGCCTTATTAGTGAAGTACAAACCATTTTCAATTACAATTCCTTTTCTTACGTGTGTTTAAAATAATGAACAATCTGAATAAATAATCTCTTATCTCAATTTTAATTCAGCAATTATTTTAAGCTAATTAATTATGCAAAAAAAAGTTGCGTCAGATTTTTTTTAAAGTAACTCAAATATTATTACTTAATTTTTTTTAAGTGATGCGTTAGTTTACTTGTTACTACGATTAATATACTACGTAACCCACGTTATTTGTAATGTGTTTCCCCAACACTATACATACATATATAAATATATATATATATATATATATATATATATATATATATATATATATATATATATATATATATATATATATATATTCATATATTCAACACATTTTTAAACATAATAGTTTTAATAACTCATTTCTAATAACTGATTTATTTTATCTTTGCCATGATGACAGTGACATTTAAAGGCTTAACTTGGTTCAACTAGGTTAGGGTAATTAGGCAACTCATTGTATCATTGTTTTGTTCTGTAGACTTTTGAAATATATATATAGGTTAAAGGTATATATATATTCAGTCATTCATTCATTTTCGGCTTAGTAGCTTTATTTTAATTTGGCCAAAAAATATGCCAACTGACCCCATAATAGCCACTATATATATATGTGTGTGTGTGTGTATGTAATGGTACGGTGGGGTGTGTGCGTGCCAAAGCCAGCATACATCCAGTGCTGATACAGCCATTTGTAGTGCTACTTGTGTGATATTGCGTTTATACAACAGTTATACAACAGAATTATTATATTTATACAACAGAATAATCATGTATAAAAATCAAATGTGGGAAGTCGCAAAACACTTTTATGTGAGGAACTATTTTCTTCCTCCATGCATTCATGTCTGCAGCTGACTGTCTAAACAGCAAAAACCATTGCTAATTAATCCCTTGCCTAACAATGAGTATTGAAATGTCTTAGTAATGATGACAAAACAGAGGATCTTGCTCACAGATCAAAGTTATAAAGCTGAAGGCCATGAAACAAAATCAATCCACAAAATTCTAGCTGTATTTCTCTGCTTTATCTATGCATTCATCAATATTAACATCATAAAACCCAAAACAAAGCAAAAACTACTAAAGAGACTATAAGTCTGGTAAGTGCAGATCAGTACTGATACTACTAGAATATCTCATGGCTATCAGCCAATCAGATTTGAACCATATTGTTTCAATGAGTGGCCATGATAAACTATTGGATACACTTTCTCCTCTCTTTCAAAAAATAAAAAAAGAAAAGAAAAACTTAGGCTTGGTCAGGGTGATGGTAGGAAGGTTATCTGCTGATAAAACTTGTGCAAAAGTAGTCGACGGTTAATTTCTGGTGACCCTTGATAAAGAAGGGAATAAGCCAAAGACAAGTAAGAATATGATTAAGTTTAGTTCATTTGAATAATTCCTTTATATATTTCAATATAATGTTTATATAAAAGGTCCCATCTGCATGTATGCAATTGACACAAATATGATTTATGTGTACTTTCAATGTACTTACCCAGGGAAGTAGTTTATAATATAAGTTTACTGCATGGGTTAAGTTTAGGTTCAGTGGTAGGTTTAGGATTACTGATTTATTAGTTTGTGTAATGTTATTTCCTAGTTTATGTATGATAATGAATATGATAATGATAATGAATATACTTATAAAAGGAAGTAGTTACACAGAATGAACATGCAAAACAGGACTGTAAAATATTATTTCAGCTATATTTGGACTTTTTCACAAAACTTAATTGAATTATTACACATAGGCTTTGCTTGCATTTAATTTGCTTTATTTTTACAAATCACCTTTGTGTTTCATTCTGTGTCGAACTGTAAAATGGGGCGTTTTATATTGGATCCAAACTCTGAAAATGTGTTGCATGTGTAGCCCTTATGTCTGTGCAGATCAAAAGTGACTTACGTATTTAATGGTTCTTCCTTGCTTGTCTGTCCTCAATTCCATTTGAAACTTTATAGATATTTGTGCAATTGCAACTGCTACCACTTCCACAACTGGAATTTTAAAGCTTAAAGCTAAATAGCTTGGAAACCAGAGGCACACAGATCCCCTTTTTCTTTTCGCTCCACTTAATGTTGATTTGTGTAGTACTTATAACAATAGTAAAGCAGCTTTACATAATTTCAGACCCCGACCCCCCAGTGAGTAAACACAATGCCTAAGTAAAGAAAAGGGACTGAGAAAAGAAATAAGTCCTAGGAAAATCTTATTCCCACATCAGGTGTGGGTAACTGCTATATTTCCTTCAGTTGCATTGATTTCTGTATAGTTGTCAAGCCAGAGACACATTATAGGCTCAGAATAGGACAAATCTGGATAATGCTATTAATTTGTTTAAGACGTAATCTAGGTATTGTTGTCATGGTGCAGTTTAAAAATATGAATGCAACACAGAGCAAAGACATCTAAACAACCACACCCCCCAAAAAACATTATATCACATGATGTAACCATAAAATAGGCAGAGTAAACTTTTTTCTTGTCATTCTGCAGTGCTGCTTATTAAAGTTCAATACTTGTGTACAGAAATATGTATACTAAACAACTGTCAAGCACAGGAGGGGTTTGGAAAATGTTTCATTTTTTATTAAAGTGTTTTTTAACCTTGCACAAATAACCTTGGATTTTACCAAAAGCAAAATATGAAACTTTCATACTCTATAATAGGGGCACTTTACACACACACAACACACCCATAAGTGATTGGAAAAGTGTGTTGTTTTACCAAGAGATCAAGTTGGATTTACATTTTAATTACAAAATTACAAAAACAATATTTATTGGGAGGCATAGTGGCTCAGTGGATAGCACTGTTGCCTCACATCAAGAAAGTCGCTGGTTCGAGTCCCACTAGTTGGCATTTCTGTGTCTGCGTGGGTTTGCTCTGGTTCCCCCAAAGACATGTGCTATAAGCAACCTAAGCTCATTCTAAAAATGTACCGCTATACACATTTCTGGAGAGCGCCAAATACATCCCAGGAGCTACTTTTTTGCAGTTTTTCTTTTTGCAAATCCACCAGAGGCTGGTGTGTATGCATTTTGAGCTTTTTGACTGACTGACCCACCCTCCCAATCAAACCTAACCAATAGTGTTTTAAAAAGCACTGATTGACCTGAGATAAAATAAATCAGTTATTAGAAATTAGTTATTAAAACTATCATGTTTAAAAATGTGTTGAAATAATCTTCTCTCCGTTAAACAGAAATTGGGGGAAAAAATAAACGAGGGGCTAATAATTCTGACTTCAACTGTATATATAATTTTTATTACCATCCCTTTTAACACTAAGTCCATATATTTAAAATATCTCTGTCTCTTAATAAACTGGCATGCAGTTGTTAGTCAATTCAAGAAAACATAAATATCAGCCCTTTGAGGTTTGCATGCAAACTGTCTCATGCATAATAATACATCAGGAGTTGGCAAATTAGATGTAACAGCTTATCCATTACCACACATCTTGATCTTTGGCTCTGTTAGCCATTATCTTAAGCCAATGGATGAAAGCACACCTGAAAATGTTTTCTCTTCTTCCTGTCAGTCCACTAGACTAGCGACCCATTTTGACACAGTCTAACACTGCACAAAGAGGTGGTCCAATGAGGTATAACGGCAATCCAGGCAATAGATTTCACTTTTTTCCCCCAATTTCTTTTCTATCACAGTAGATGGAACAGGCCATGAAATTGCTCCCAGTAAGTTTGAAATGAAAGGCTTTCTGTTGCCTCGGCTGTATAATATCTTTTTGCTTATGTTTACATTCTTATAGACTGCCACTTTTATATATAGAGCTGGATTTCCTGATATCAGCACACCATATCATCACATGTCCCTGGGACTGCATGCTTTGTACTAACATCAGAGCAAAGCGGATTTACTAATTCAAAATGCGAGCAGGTCAAACTTGAAAAGCCGTATTCCTTGCAAAATTTCCCAATATGCCCAGGACTGCGGAAAGCGACAATCACACTGGAAGGGTTTAACCTTGTAGTATTCCCTCAGGAAACTCCCTCCTGTTTAATATCATAATGCTATTTGATAAGCTGCTGTACTTTTTATCTGGAATTGCTGCAGGCGTTAATCGCATTTTCATTTTAGCTTTTGACAGAAAAACATTTGCTTTGTTAGCCATCCGCATTTTTCAAGATCTGCATTCATATCTGTCAGAGACGAACAACAGCAGTGACAGCAAATATTGTTACAAGTCTTGTTGGCTTTGGAGTTCATTTCAAAGCAATTCATTCCCAGTGTAATGGTATGATGCAATCAGGAGCACAGAGGTCTTGAATTTGTTTATTTTAAAATAAAGAGGGCTAATTGTACACATGTCATGGTGCAATAAGTAATTAGTTACCAGTTCAAGTTGGTTCCTGTGCTTAGTTCCTGTATGTTCCCATTGCTAGTTTGCTTCTATGGACATTGGTTAAGTGATTGTCTTCACTTGTGTGAAGCTGGTTGATTAATTCTTGCTTACTAGTAACAGGTTGGACCCCCTTTTGCCTTCAGAACTGCCTTAATCCTTCATGGCAAAGATTCAACTAGGTACTGGAAATATTCCTCAGAGATTTTGGTCCATATTGTCATGATAGCATCACACAGTTGCTGCTGATTTGTCGGCTGCACATCCATGATGTAAATCTCCTGTTCCACCACATCCCAGAGGTACTCCATTGGATTGAGTTCTGGTGAGTGTGGAGGCCGTTTGAGTACAGTGAACTCATTGTCATGTTCAAGCAGCCAGTCTGAGATGTTTCGTGTTTTATGACATGGCGCGTTATCCTGCTTGAAGTAGCCATCAGAAGATGGGGACACTGTGGTCATAAAGTGATGAGCATGCAACAACAATACTCAGGTAGGCTGTGGTGTTGACACAATGCTCAATTTATTGTTATTTAATGGGCTCAAAGTTTGCCAAGAAAATATCCCCTACACCATTACATCACAACCACCAACCCTGGACGCTAAATTCTGATCTAAATGTTGCAGCAGAAAACGAAACTTATCAAACCAGGCAACATTTTTCCAATCTTCTATTGTCCAATTTTGGTGAGCCTGTGTGAATTGTAGCCTAAGTTTCCTGTTCTTAGCTGACAGCAGTGGCATCCGGTGTGGTCTTCTGCTGCTGTTGCCCATCCGCCTCAAGGTTCAACGTGTTGTGCTTTCAGAGATGCTCTTCTGCATACCTCCTTTGTAACAAGAGGTAATTTGAGTTACTCTTGCCTTTCTATGAGCTATCCAGTCTGTTCATTCTCCTCTGACCTCTGGTATCAACATGTCATTTGCGCCCACAGAACTGCCACTCTCTGGATATTTTGGTTATCATTGTCTTTACTTGTGTGAAGTTGGTATATATATATATATATATATATATATATATATATATATATATATATATATATATATATATATATATATATATATATATATATATATATATATATATAGACACTTATTTGACTTTTTTTTTTCGGCTTAATCCCTTTACTAATCAGGGGTCGCCACAGTGGAATAAACCGCCAACTTATTCACCATATGTTTTATGCAGCAGATGCCCTTCCAGTCACAATCCAATACTGGGAAACACCTCCAATACTGGAAACCACCAATACATTCTTGCATTCATACACACACACTACGGCCAACTCAGCTTATTCAGTTCACCTATAGTGCATGTCTTTAGATTGTGAGGAAAGCCGGAGCACCCGGAGGAAATCCATGCAAACTCCACACAGAAATGCCAACTGACTCAACTAGGGCTTGAACCAGCAACCTTCTTACTGTGAGGGGATCGTACTATCCACTGCGCCATCGTGGAACTCCTATTTCACATAAGTTGTGAAAAAAAATAAAAGTAATCATTTTTTTCACTTGTTGTTTCATAAATATATATATATTTGCTTGCCAGTTTCTTTTCTGTGAGTTTCCTTGAAAATAATTGCACACCATCAGAATCAATTTCTAAACAGCCCAGAACAATCGCACATACAAACAGAACCAAATGCAATGTTAACACAGAAAAGTGCAGAAATTAAACTTTTTCAGTCGGACTAAACCTTCTCAAATGTGTGCATGTGAGCTGGAGGAAATATTCACTGAGAGCAATTGCGGCAGGTAATAAATTGGCCCACCAAACACCTCTCAGGCTGTGAGACGATCTCTCTTCTCTCATGAAAGAGAGAAAGAAAGAGAGAGATGTACAGCGAACACAGCTGCCAAAATCCGTAGCACTGAATTGCAGAGCAGACACTGTAGGGGAATGAAATGAAAAGCAAGAGGCAAAGAAAGCAGGGGGTGTAATTGTAGTTTAAATGTGTGTTTTAGTCAGAGATGGAGGTAATAGGTTATTATATGCCTCCGGGGACCCGTGTTAGAGCATCTGCAGATGCTCAGAGAAACCGTTCAGTCTCCCGCATCTTCCCTCGCCACCCATGATGAAGCAAATAGGAGCTCAATGGGAGGCAGCTGTAAATACCTGCCCAAGCTTCCCGCCTCATGTTTAAAAAGTGCCTCTCTACCCCCCATACGTGGAATGAATATGCGAGCATCTGCGAGTCGCATGTCCATCACTGGTGGCTCCATCTCATGGAGGGAACAATCTTCCTCGCCAGTATGGAAGTAGAGTTGTGTGTGTCTTAACAATGGTTATCTTATCTTACAAGCTGGGGATCCATTTATTCAAATGAGACAATAATTATTTCTGCTTTTTTATTATGCAGACGAATGTCTTGATTAGAGGTGAGCATGCTAGGCTAATGTGCCATAGGAGGTCTCGGTAATGAAGAAGAACTGTAGATTGATCCTCCAGGCCTTTTTTGATGATCTATGATTAAATGGTTTTATTGAGAACATTTGTAGTTGTGTAGCAAAAATTCTGCATTTATTAAAATTGTCTCTGGCAGGGTTAGTGTGGGCCTTTAAAAAGTCTTAAAATGCTTTTCTGTGAATCAAGGGTTTAAAAAGGTCTTAAACCAAAGCAGAAAGTCTTGTGTGAACCAAAAGTTGTTTAGACTTTTCAGTATGTTGATATACTTTCAAATGAAAATTGTTTAATTGTTTGAATATTGTGTAAGGGGCGAGTCTTTTATTTTTGCATAGGAAACCAGTAATAAGAGGGGCGTGGTTAAGAAAATTTTGTCTGAAGCGATCAAACTGAAGTCAACAGAGAAGGACCGCCACTCCAAACATGGAAGCAAATGGTCAGACTTTGAGATATAGAATTAGGGACTATGGAGCACAATTGAATGATATACTGCATATACACAGTACAATTTACACAGTACACAGTGGTTAAATCAGAGGTATTCAAGCCATAACATACTATTATGAAATGTAGTTTAAATTCAGTTTGTACTTTCACTTTGAAATGTTTTCATAATTTATTATGTGCTTTCTAGACATTATACATAGTTCTCAACATATTGCTGTATTGTTTTTCCTTAAGCTTTTTTTCTAATCACGCAGTTTCAGACTCAATCGGAATCAGACTTTACCTCCTGATCAGGACTCAATATATATATATATATATATTACCCAATTCACCTGTACCACATGTCTTTGGACTTGTGGGGGAAACCAGAGCACCCGGAGGAAACCCACGCGAGCATGGAGAGAACACAGGAGAACATGCAAACTCCACACAGAAATATTAACTGACCCAGCCGAGGCTCGAACCAGTGACCTTTTTGCTGTAAGGCGATTGTGCTACCCACTGCGCACAATTTTTACTTTTATTTGTGTATAACGGTGGCCAAAAGACCTCAAATGTGCTGCGAGTTAAGAAAATACATATATACGAAAAAAAAAAAACCACATTCATCCATTTTCTTTTCAGCTTAGTCCCTTTATTAATCAGAGGTCGCCACAGCAGAATGAACCGCCAACTTATCCAGCATGTTTTACACAGTGGATGCCCTTCCAGCTGCAACCCATCACTGGGAAACACCCATACACTCTCATATACACACATACACTACGGCTAATTTAGCTTACCCAATTCGCACTTACCACATGTCTTTGGACTTGTGGGGGAAACCGGAGCATGAAAACAAAATGAAAACAAAAGCTAAATCGTTAATAATGTATTATTAAATATGAAACTAAATGAATAATAACAGTGTTTAGTAGTTTAGGGCGACATGATGGCACAGTGGGTAGCGCTGTCACCTCACAGCATGAAGGTCACTGGTTCGAGCCCTAGCTGGGTCAGTTGGCATTTCTGTGTGGAGTTTGCATGTTCTCCCCGTGTTCGTGGGTTTCCTTTGGGTGCTCCAGTTTACCCCACAATCCAAAGACATGCGCTATAGGTGAACTGAATAAGCTAAATTATCTGTAGTACATGTGTGTGAATGAGAGTGCATGGGTGTTTCCCAGTGCTGGGTTGTGGCTGGAAGGGCATCCGAGAATCTGCTGCCACATTATTTCTTTATAATACTAAGAGTTCCTCACTGTTTTTCCCTCTCTTCCTCTCTGTTAACACTTCATTAGTTTTAGTGACCACTCTGCATCTGTCCTTCAGGTTATTAATGCAAATAAATAAGCCACAGTGGAACCTGCTAGAAGGCATCTCATTTGTCCAACCTGTCAAGCTGATGGATCCAGTTTTGTGCAATCAAGCTTTTTTTAGCATCATTCTAATTCTTTTCCTCTCTCTCAGCAGCAGTAAGCCTGATGTAGCTCAGTTCGGTTGAGCACAGAGAGCGAGGGAAAGGGCCACAGACCCCCGGCTGAGGGTCTCCTGCTCTAATAGCTGAATCGGATTAGAGAAAGTCCCTCAGCATGAGCGCCGAGCAGCCGTGTGTGAAAGCTCTGGCTGTCATCAATATCGCTGCAGCCACACGGAAAGATCCTTCAGCAAATCCAATTGCATGCCATGAATTCTGAGGTCCCAGCAGAAACTTCTATGGCCCCCTTTTCCATTTTTTATATGCCGGGGAATATTCAGCAATCATATCAATGTAATGGATCACACGAAGGCAATCACATAGTCCTCCAGTTTAGAATTGGAGGAAGAACATGAAACTTTACAACATGATCTTGAAGGCGTATAGTGATGGCATGACGTTCAGTTGCATAGAGCGTCAGTCATATGCTGCTTCATCTGATTGTACTGAAAGAAATACCTTTTTTAGTCCACATTTTGTCAGAATTTAGCTTTCTTTCAGGTAATTTATCTAATTTATGTTATAAAATATTGACTAATGTAGGTTTTCTCTTTTAAAACACAGCTTAATGACATATTTATTTAATTTTTTACAAAATACTATTCATATTCAAACAAGCTCTTTACCTAAAATACTGATATCAAAGCTTTCATGTACCTTTGTAATAAAATATTGGCTGTAATGTTGGTTTTTTCTTTTATAACTCTTTTTTTTATTTACACTCACCGGCCACTTTATTAGGTACACCTTACTAGTACCGGGTTGGAAACCCTTTTGCCTTCAGAACGGCCTTAATCCTTTGTGGCATAAATTCGACAAGATATTGGAAATATTCCTCAGAGCTTTTGGTCCATATTGACATGATAGCATCACACTGTTGCTGCAGATTTGTCGGCTGCACATCCATGATGCAAATTTCCCGTTCCACCACATCCCAAAGGTTCTCTATTGGATTGAGATCTGGTGACTGTGGAGGTCATTTGAGTACAGTGAACTCATTTTCATGTTTAAGAAGCCAGTTTGAGATGATTCATGCTTTATGGCATGTTTTTCTGCTGGAAGAAGCCATCAGAAGATGGGTACACTGTAGTCATAAATGCATGGACACGCTCAGCAACAATACTCGGGTAGACTGTGGCATATGTAGACTGTGGCGATGCTCAATTGGTACTAATAGGCCCAAAGTGTGCCAGGAAAACATCACAAACACCGTTATACCACCACCGCCACCACTACCAGGCTGAACCATTGATACAGTGCAGAATGGATCCATGCTTTCATGTTGTGGATGCCAAATTCGAAATTGAGACTCATCAGACCAGACAACGTTTTCCCAATCTTCTATTGTCCAAATTTTGGTGTGCCTTTGCAAATTGTACCCTCAGTTTCCTGTTCTTAGCTGACAGGAATGGCGCCCAGTGTGGTCTTTTGCTGCTGTAGCCCATCTGCCTCAAGGTTGGATGTTTTGCATTCAGAGCTGCTCTTCTGCATACCTCTGCATACCTTCTGCATTGGCTGATTAGAAATTTGCGAACAGTTGGACAGGTGTACCTAATAAAGTGGCCAGTGAGTGTAGGTCCGGCATACATATTTCATCGTTATAACTCACTCTGTAAGAAGTGATTAGTTACTTTACTTTTAAAAAGTGAGTAAACCTGTTGCCTTAAAAGCAACAAGTTTATTTTACTTTTTAAATAGTCAGAAATCCCATTGACTTAACTTAAGTTTTAGAACTCATTCATTCATTCATTCATTTTATTTTTCGGCTTAGTCCCTTTATTAATCAGGGTTCGCCACAGTGGAATGAACCGCCAACTTATCCAGCATGTGTTTTAAGCAGCGGATGCCCTTCCAGCCACAACCGAGCACTGGGAAACACCCAGAAACTCTTGCATTCACACATATTCACTATGGCCAATTTAGCTTGTTCAATTCACCTATACCACATGTCTTTGGACTGTTGGGAAAACCGGAGCACTCAGAGGAAACCCACACGAACACGTGGAGAACATGCAAACTCCACACAGAATGCCAACTAACCCTGCTGGGGCTCGAACCTGCGACCTTCTTGCTGTGAGGTGACAGCTACCCACTACCCAACCTTTTAAAATCTGCAAAAGAAAATAATAATAACAATATTGGTATCATGTTTATGACGTAGCCTAAGCTACAAAAGTTTGCTCTGAAGTTCTTGAAAGCACCACCGTTAACCTCATAAATATAACACAAGTGTCCTTATTATCTTGACCAGAACTTGTGATGGTAAATGGTCAGAGCGAAGTCTCAGCAAGCACGGCTTGAAGTGTCCAGCTACCCTTGGGAGAGAACGACAGAAAAATTCATAGACAAACTCTGACCTGGAGAGCAGAGAAGGGGGAGAAAGGAGGGCTGTGTTTCTTTCTGAAAGCTCTGAGGGAAGAGGGTGGTCGGCATTACTGTGTGATTGATTCCCTGGCTGTGTTTCCAGAGGGCTGGACTGATCCTGGGTCAGATGAGAATGTTCCAGCTTAAGATCACACCCTGGATATAGATGCATCTGAACCAGCCTCAGGCGTCCATTCCTTTAACAAGGGCACCGTGGCTTTACTGCCCTTGCAACAGTGTGTGTGTCTCTGCCATGAGAAAAAACACAAGGCTTTATTCATCAATAACTCAGAATGTCTATTGCGGAAAGAACAAAAAAATATGTCCTTTTTGTCGCTGGTTTCAGATAAGATGGTAAAGTGCATTAATAGGCAACTCTCTTTAAGTTTAATAGTTAAAGAAAGGTGCTACACTCTTACTTTCTGCAAATATCATAAAGAATGCCAGGTCAAGTTTTCACAAATGTAAGAATTAGTCATAAATCAAACTGTATGAACGTGAATGCTCTCTAGCAGTAGTTTGGTATGTAGCACAGAAATGATTTACTTATATCTATAATTTCATTAAATGTTGTTGTGATAGTAATTAGTTTCAATTAGATATATCTCAAAATGTTATTATTTTATTTAAAAACATGTTAAATGTTCTGTTTCAAGTTTAATAAGCATTTAAATAATAATTAAAAAGTTTTAATATTCTTTTAAATAGTTATTTAATAGTTAATTGTTCAATTCTTTAAAAGGAAACACTTCAGTTCCACTTCTGTCTATTAACTAGTGGCTTATTACCTGCCTATTATTACGTTTTAACAGTACTTCAGTTCTGCATGATCTCATTCTACACCTCTAATCCTACCTGATATCTAAACCTAACTATTACATTACATAAAACATAACTTTTAATAAGCAACAAATTAGAGGCATTGATTTATTGAGGCAAAAGTAATGGTTTATTAAAAATGAGAATTGAACCTTAAAATAAAGTGTCCCGTTTTTTTTAAATGATCATTGTAATCTTGACTTATTATAGTTTTTCTTGTTTTCTTTGACCTGGTTGAAGAAACTAGGATCACTCCATTTTCCTCATCACTATCCCTGCAGAGCAGAATATGTCTTGAAAATGTGTAAACTCTTTCTCATTGGATTGACACATTTCCCCAACATTTTTCAAAACAGTTAACAGGGATGTCATTCAAACAGTCCAAACTCCATTGTTTTAGCAATGGTAACCAACCATAAACCTTCTATTCCTAACAATTAGAAGCTATCAAGATCGGTATGACATCACTGAAGCACTGGTTTGACACTCCTTCATAGAAATCTTCAATTAGCAATCAGTCCGCAAACCTTATAAAAAGGGTGGAAGGTCTGTTCTTTGCCAGCATGGATGGGGGAGGTCAATAGTGGCTATGTCTTATACTCTGATAGATTCGACTGTATTTTGGTCTGCATGTGTTTTCTCTGATATGTACAGTATTTTATTATTTTTGTCTGTTTTGTTTTTTAACAGTATTTCAGTTTTCAGCCACAGTTTGAAAAAAATGTCATGAATTCATTATAGATTTAATCAAAGCATTTCTTATTCTGGATTCAATTCTTTTGATTTGACAGCCCAAATAGAAAGACAACACACCGCATGGGCAATAGGCTACAATGACAAGAAATGGTGCACTGATTCACACTGAGTTCTGTATGAGTTCAGTAATCTGGTTTGCTCTATAATGCAGTGAAGTATTGTATGTGTGTGTGTGTGTGTGTGTGTGTGTGTGTGTGTGTGTGTGTGTGTGTGTGTGTGTGTGTGTGTGTGTGTGAATGAGTGTCTATGGGTATTTCCCAAAACTGAGTTGCAGCTGGAAGGGCATCCGCTGGAATAGTTGTCAGTTCATTCCGCTGTGGAAACCTCTGAAATAGGGAATAAGCCTAAGGAAATCGATAGAATTAATGAACTTGTACATTTTCTTGACAACTTCTGTATATTTCGTTATATGTCACTTTGGTGGACTATGCATCACTTTAGTAAGAGATTGACAGCTAAATCATGTAAAGTAAATGGAATGGAATACAGTCATGTGGTGAATATCTATAAGGATAAGACCCTCTATTTTAAGAAGCTTTTATAAGAAAGTGCCTTCTATGAATAGAAATGCAATGCAAATGTAAATGGGACTAAATGGTGCGTCTACACTGTAATTTTATAGCAATGTGGATGTCCTGATTAACATAGTAATATCTTAGATTATGCTGTACAGATGTGTCATGTTATTGAATATTTAAGGCAATGAAACAGAATGGAGCATTTGATCATTGAGCATTTTGCATCAACAGAAATTGAGTTTACTTCAGCTGAATCAATTAAACTGTATTTATACTGCATGGAATTGAGCTGAATGAATAACACTGGGCTGAGTTCATGCAAACTGAGCAGAACTGACTGAACATCATCATGATGTTTTTTGATAGCAATAATTATAGCCTGGCATTTACGACCTGTGCGATTTAAAAACAAATGTCTGACTGTTTTTAGTACACAACACATGTATAACTTAATTTGGAAGCTAATCCTACTGAAAAAAACCAGCTTAAACCAGCCTAGGCTGGTTGGCTGGTTTTAGCTGGTCGACCAGCCTGGTTTTAGAGGGGTTTTGGACATTTCCAGGCTGGTCAACCAGCTAAAACCAGCTAATCAGCCTAGGCTGGTTTAAGCTGGATTTTTTCGCAGGGAAACTGTATCTCAAATAAAATGGTGGGTAGAGATGACAAGAAAAGAGCCAATGATGAGAGTTCTATAGTTGGTGAAAGAGCCATATTTCATAGTTTATTGTTCAAGGTAATTATCATATTTTTAGTGTTATATAAAGTGTTCTTGTTAATTTGTATGTCATATACTTTTAGTTATTTTTTCTACTGCTTGTGAAATATGCTGTTTTAGTATGCATGTTTTTTGCCACACGTGAGTTGTTAGTGTTAGTGTAACAGTGTCAAATTGGCATCAGAATTCATCAAACTGGAACAAACGTATATGAGTGGATTGTGATGAAATTGACATGTGTGGATGTCTAAAATAAATGAAGATACACAGAATTAGATGGTCTTTCGTGTCAGGATCAAGTGAAAGAGCACTTATATGACTCAAAACTTGGGAAATGATCATAAGAAGGTTACATGTTTCCTACAGTTAGACTGCACTTGGATTGGACTGATCAATCAGACTGACAGATTTCATTCATTCATTCATTTTCTTTTCAGCTTAGTCTCTTTATTAACCTGGGGTCACCACAGCAGAATGAACTGCCAATTTATTCAGCATATGTTTTACGCAGCGGATGCCCTTCCAGCTGCAACCCATCACTGGGAAACATCCATACACACTTACTCACACACATACACCACGGACAATTTTACAATTCACCTATACCACATGTCTTTGGACATGAGGGGGAAACCGGAGCACCAGGAGGAAGCCCACACGAACACGGGGAGAACATGCAAACTCCACACAGAAATGCCAACTGACCCAGACGAGGCTCGATCCAGCGACCTTCTTGCTGTGAGGCGATAGCACTACACTGCGCCACTGCGTCGCTGTGTCTGTCATTATTATGTGTATAATCTGTAACAAATAAGAAATAACAAATTAAAAATTATGAATGTGGTTGTGTGTGTGTATATATATACTATTGTTTAATGTGGGGGCACATTGTTGGCCATCACGTACACAATCTCGAGGGGGGGGGGGTGTCTCCACACCACCACCAGTGTGCAGCATCCACTTGAATGATGCAACGGCAGCCACAGGACAACGGCGCCAGTGCACTCACCACACACCAGCTATTGGTGGAGTGGAAAGACAGTGATACAGCCAATTCGGTGGATGGTAATAATTGAGTGGCCATGATCGGTAAGGGCCGATGGAGGAAATTTGGCCAGGACACTGGGGTTACACCGCTATACTCTTTACGAGAAGTGCCATTTTTAATGACCACAGAGAGTCAGGGCCTCAGTTTAACGTCTCATCCAAAAGTATAGAAGTATACCTTCTTACAGCATAGTGTCCCCTTCACTTTTTACTGGATCATTAGGACTCACACAGACTGCAAGTTGAGCGCCCCCTACTGGTCTCTTCAACACCACTACCAACAGCCACCTAGTTTTTCCCATGTGGACTCCCATCCAGGTACTGACCAGGCTTAACCCTGCCTAGCTTCAGTGAGTAACCGGTCTTGGGCCGATATATGGGTGATATGGCTGTGGCTGTGTTGAAATGTGTTGAAATGTATAGGGTTTTTTTTTTGAGTGAAGTAATTACATTTTTGGGTAGGTAAATTACTTTACAGGTGTAGTTATACAATTTCATTGATATTATTAGCAGTGGTGGAAAGAGTACTGAAAAATCATACTCAAGTAAAAGTACCATTACTTGCCCAAAAATGTAGTGCAAGTAGAGTAAAAGTATCTCTTTTGAATATTACTCAAAGTATGAGTATGAGTAAATCAGTGTAAAAGTATGAGTATGAGTACGAAGTATGAGTAAATCAGTGAGTATCTGGGAAAGATTAATGCATTTACATGTAAGAGTAAACATCAGTCATCTTCTCATCCGTGACATGCAGTCTAAACAGTCTCTAGGTCATTGCATGTCTTGGAAACTTTTAATGCTTCCAAACAGTTTGCTGCATGTCTTAAGGTAGTTCAGTATGTCTTAATTTACTTTCTATGTGCGATTTGATTGGACAGGAATCGCATGACTGATTTTTCCAATCTCCATAGACAGGAAATAATAAAGTAGTGACTGCAGGTTGAAGGAAGTAGTGGAGTAAAAGTACTGATACCGCACTTAAAATGTACTCAATAGGAAAAGTAAAAGTACACATTTTTAAAACCACTTAGTAAATTATAATTCCTGAGAACATCTACTCAATTACAGTAATTTGAGTAATTGCAATTTGTTTCTTTTACCCGATAATTAGTAACTGTTTTTTTTTAAAGTAACTTACTCAACACAGTGAAACTGGCCCCTATTCTAAAGTGTTGCCCATCTGAATAGGTGGTCTAGTTACTCTGACCGTTATGTATCCTCTTCACTGCTACACACATGACACTGTCCAGCAGAGGCCCGTCTGTTAATGCAAAGCAACTCAATGTGGCGTGAAAAGACATGCAGTCATTTAAGCAAAGGTCATTTCATCCGACAACATGACAACTGTTAGCAGGGGCCCCTGTTCTGTATTTATGAGCAGGCGTGTGCACAAATACATGTGTGTGTGTGTGTGTGTGCGTGCATGGAAATCCATCTTTTCTGAAAGGGAAGTTGTTTTGACTCCCTTTACATATTCCATTTGAATCCGACCTAAACAAAAAAATGGAACAGATTTAGTCAGGATAGGTTTTGTGTTGTTGGATAAAGGTTTTCGGCTTTCTCTTTCCATTTATACACCTATATCTCATGCTTAAATAAGCCCATCACCATGTGTACGGGGGGTGTCTCTCTGTGATAGAAGAGGAGCTTTTTATAAGCAGTGCTGGCTGTCTGGCGCAAAGTCGTATAAGGAATACTAATGACGGGTCTTTGTGTGGCAAAGGCTCTGACCTGGGGAGAGAATGAGCGTGCAAACATTGCAAATTTAATGGCAGTAATACAAAGACCGAAATAAATACGTCTGAACTAAACTGCACCGGAGGGACTTCAGCAGGGTTTTTGATGGTCCTTCAAAAAAATATCTGCGGAAAAATCTTGAATAACTTTTCCTAATCTCGCTCTCTCTCTCTCTCTCTCTATCTCACTCTCTCTCTCTATTAGAGCTGCGGTCTTAATCCCTTATGCCCAACAATGGACATTGAAGCTTGACTTTAATATGCAGCCGGAAGAGAATAAATTGCCCATTGGAATGAATCTATCTATCTCCCATTGACTCACTTTGGACATGTTACGACAAGGCAATCTGTTACGGAGATGAGTTTTGTGTTTCTCTAACACTGATGGTCTTTCAGACATCATATTCTCATATTAGAAAACCTGCGTGGCATATAAATCAGTTTCCTTTAGATCAGTGGTTCTCAATCAGGGGCCCTGGGGCCAGTAAAGGGGGTGGGGGCGGGGGTTTGGGGGGTGGTCTCAGCAAACTTCTAAGGGTGTGTGAGATTGACCAAATTTGTTTTAAGAAATATATTATTTAAAATTGAATAATATAATTTTTTATTCAGAATATATACACTGTAAAACCCAAAAAGTTTAGGCGACTCAAACCATTTGAGGAAACCAATTGCAACAAACCATTTAAGTTCAAAAACTAATCCTAATGAGTACTGTGAACTTAATCCAGTTGAGTAAAAGAAGCAATTTGAGCACAATAAAACCCAATAAATGAAGAGAACTCAAACCAACTGAGTACTGTAAAACCCAATAAGTCAACTCAAACTGTTTCAGGAAACTGATCGCTACAAACCATTTGAGTTACAAAACTAATCTATATGTGTACTGTGAACTTACTCCATTTAAGTTGAAGTAATGAGGTATTTCATTAACTCATTAACTTCTACATTGAGTTCAAAACTCTTTTCAAATGAGTAGAATCAACTTTTAGTAAATTTTGAGTTAACTACACTCATTTAATTTGATAAAATTGACTGTTGGATTTTACAGTGTACAGTTATCCAACCTAATTAAAATAGCAAATCATAAAAGGTTTCTGGGGAAAAAATAATGAATATCTTGCAGACAACACTAAAATACAATGTAACATGGCCAAAATGTTTACAGATTCAAAAAAAGTATCTGTTTCCGAAATATTTAAAAGAAGGATAACAGTGGAGCCCCAAAATAGAATCTGCTAGAAACTGATAGATTTTAGCTATTTGTCAGCAATACTTTTTTAATAATTCAAAATATGATAATTAAGGGGGCTCTACTGTAAGTGGTTAGTAAGTAAGTAAGTATGGATGTTTTCCAATTGGTTGTTTTCCAATGGGTTGTGGTTGGATGGGCATCCGCTGCGTAAAACATGTGCTGGATAAGTTGGCGGTTCATTCCGCTGTGGTGACCCCTGATTAATAAAGGGACTAAGCCAAAAAGAAAATGAATGAATAAATGAATGAAACACCAACATGGTGCAGCTAAATATCAACTGTGATATAAACGGCTCTGGGGTATAAGTAAGTATGGTTTCCCTATACTAGGTTGCAGCTGGAAGGGCATCGACTGCGTAAAACATGTGCTGGATAAGTTTGCGGTTCATTCTGGTGTGGCAACTCCTGATTAATAAAGGGACTTAGTCAAATAGAAATGAATGACTATATGGAACACCACCATGGTGTGTCTAAATATCAACTGCGATATAAATTTCCCAATACTGGGAAACGGTGGTTCATTTCGCTGTGGCAACCACTAAGCTGAAGGAAAATGGATGAATGATAATTAAGGTTCAAATTTGTTATCCTGAATCACAGTGGAATAGTATTTGACATATTATTATTTCGTTGTCTGAGGCTATAAGATAGTGAGAGTTGCATTTAATATGTCGTATCACTTTTGTAGCCTACATTTTATTTGATCCAAGGCAGAATCAAATTGTTCAAAATTAATGTCAGATTATACATATAACATGTAAGTTTGGTTTAATGTAAAAAGTTTCTTCATAGCACACTGTAAGTGAACCAATTTGGTCCTGTACACAACAGTTCAATTGCATAGTCTACCTGTTATGAACTTTCCAGGTAATCAGCTACAGAAATATCTAACACATCCTCACAGGAACAAAGTCACAGCGTGGTGCCTTCATTTAAGTGTAACACCTTCAAAAAGTGAAGGTGTTAAACCAATACACACCTATGCTCATATTCGCAAAGTGACTATATGTGCACGAGCAGAGAATTCAAATATGATTTCCTCTGAGTGGAAGTGCAACAGTGCCATCTATCGGATGAGGAAAGAACATCGGACCTAAGTATAGGTGAATTTATCTTTATTCTTGGATACTTTTGGACAATCACCTGTCTCTGTAACATAGGTCTGACGCTAGAGTGTATAAAGGTCTGGAATAAACATCACGCGTCTCATAGCGAACGTTTACAATATGGCAAGCCGTTTGAACATTTAATGTGGGCAGTAGGCCTATAAACCATAGGCTGCCAGCTTTCTATTAAATATTAATAGTAATACATATTCATTACCTGTGTTTTATTTAGATACTAGTGCTTATTATATAGTTACTGACTAATAGTAGCTAGATAGCTAATGACATTGATAGCTAATGACATTTAATACATTAGATAGGCTATTTAGGCCTATTGGATTATTATTAGCCTATAGCTAGCCTCTTTATTTCATTATTCGTCATTTTTGACAATTATGCCTATTATTAGATACATGCAGGCTACATATTACTTAGATGTTACTGTTAAATAGATTCTGTAGGACCTATTTATTTAAAAGATTTGCTATAGTCATATGACCCTGAACCAAATCTAGATGTAAATCGTACAGGTAGATTTACAGCAATAGCCAAAAATAGTAGACTATGTAAGGGTCAAAATTAACAAATTTTCTTTTATGCCAACATTCATTAGTATATTAAGTAAAGATCATGTTCCTTGAAGCAGCAAAATCGCAAAGAAAAACGTCCTGAAACAAGCCAACAACTTATGGAGCCAGATCAGTCTCAAAAATATTAGATTTGCATTCATAAAATCCGTAAATGCACAGCAAAATTCGTAAATTTAAAACACAATTCATAAAACCACAACTCCAATGAATGCAAATGCATTATCTTTGAGAGTGATCTGGCTCCATAACAATTTCACTCTCCTGCTCGCACTCAAGTTCAGTATCTATGTAAAGGGTACTCAAGTTCAGTATCTATGTTAGGATTTCCCCCTTTTCTTAAGCAATGGGCAATTACAGCACTTCCGTTTGGCTGTTGACTTCTTCACATGCACACTGTAAACAATATGTTGATTCTGAGGTTGCACGTTTGCTCTGTAAATGGTAATGACAGCAATATTTTTGCGGTCTAAGTAAATAAAGTTTTGGCAAAAAATCTAGAAAATTATACAGAATGACCAGAGACCGTCTTTGCAAAGAAGGATGCCCTGGATGTTGACAACGGAATATGCCATCCATCTCAGATGCAGAAAAGCTAGTTCATGATTTTATGACTTCTAGGCTGGATTACTGTAATGCTCTGTTCACTGGTTGCCCAGCATCTCTATTAACATATTTCAGCACATACAAAATGCAGCTTCCAGAGTTCTTACCAGGTCTAGAAAATATGATCACATCACCCCAATTTTATCCTCCTTACACATTGCCTGTTAAGTTTTGTATTAATCCCGAGGCCCCCATAGACCATGCAGTGCCACTGATCCAAGACCCGTGACGAGATGATCCCAAGGTTTCCATAATCCCAGACCAGGCCGTATCCTGAACAGCTGCTGTGGTGGTCATGGAGGAGTGGAGAGCATGAAACTGATTCCTGTGACACTGCAGGAACAGATGAGTCTTAACTGATGTCCAGCGTTCTCCAGCCTCCGGTGCCTAGACTGCAGCTCTGCACAAGACGTTTGGCCAAAGGAGAAATGGTTGTGCCCAACTGAGCCTGGTTTCTCTCGAGGTTTTTTATCCTTTACTTTCACAAATTGGTGAAGTTTTTTCCTTGCCGCTGTCGCCACTGGCTTGCATGGTTTGGGACTTGTATGGCTGCGCATCGATGGATTTGCTCTTCAGTGTTTGGACTCTCAGAAGTGAAAATCAATCCACACTGACCTGAACTTAACTAAACTGAACTGAACATAAACTCTGAAAACTGGACTGACACTGTTACAAATCACTATAATCGTCTATATGAAGTTGCTTTGACAGAATCTGCATTGTAAAAGCGCTATAGAAATGAAGGTGAACTGAATTGAATTAAACTTTGATCAATGTTTGGACGATTACGACTCCATTATGAAAAGCTCAGATATAGTAGAATAGAAGTAGAGAGCAGGCTGAGTGGAGTGAAGTTGGAGCAGATTGAGTAGGAAAATGCTTTAAAGTTTAGGTGAGCCAGTCACAAAAGTTCCTAAATGACTTAATGTACAAATGGTGAGCTCAGCTAATCAGAGAAAGAAAGTCGTGCTTTTGTGGACTATAATTAATGTCAGATTTAGTGCGTAAACTAATCCTTAGCAAATGGATAAAATGTGAAAAGTCAAGTATAAAATTGTATATCTTCCTGGTGAACATTTTGGATGACATTTGTGTATAAAGGTTTGATTGTGTTTAATTATATAAATTCCATTTATTTCCCATGATTACTAATATGCATTGCTAAAGACTTATTTAGACAACTTTAATTTGCACAATTATTTTTTGCACCCTCAGATTTCAGATATTTAAATTGTAATATATTGGCCAAAAATTTGCATATCGTGAAAAACATACATCACTAGAAAGTTTATTTATTGAGATTTCAGAAATTGTGCAAAAATGTACGCTTACATATATAAGACGAGTTGACATAAGACCAGTAAAACCCAACCACCACAATTAAAAACATTCATTCAGCATTTAGAGATTGGCTTACCTCGCATAAACAATTTCAGATTTTTACAGTACAATTTAATACAGTGTATAACTATTTGTTACTATTGTAAGAAAATATCTCCAGTTAGTATATACTTTCAGTATCACCTTCGGTTGAAATGACACAATCTAATTCTGTTTATGTAAAACAACCTGCTCCCAAGCAGGTTTCAGCCACCAGACCTGTTGCTATGACAAAAACTCTCGGATGAATTTTTAAGAACGAAACTATCCTGGATCATGTCAAATCTCAATAACCAAATCCAATGAGTAATCCACATATAAAGAATGGGCCCCAAATCCTCAAAACAGCCGTGTACTGACAGCATCTGACTAATATTCAGTTTTCAGCCATGTGAACACCATGACATAAAACTTAGTTTTAGACTATCTATACAAGCTTTACAATCTCAGTCAAGAGCATAGTATTTAGCAGTTTATTTAATTTTAATCAGCTCTGTGTAGACGTTACAGCTAATGTTCTGTATAGTGTCATCTGCTTTACCACAGGAAAATGTAGCAAACATATTGATTATACTCAGTGTGTTTTTAGAAAGATTATAGGAGAGATACAGGTAAGGATTTAAAAGGTAATTAAATAATTAAAATAATTTAATAATCGTATAGTTATTTACTTTTAATTATATCTAGTAAAGAGGTTCTAAGTATTTATTGACTGGTTAGTGTTTATTTGATAGTTACCAGTATATGATAAATACGTAGAAGTATCTAATAAACAATAACTGCTTTAAATGTACAGAATAAGCACTGTACTTAATAGTATGTTTTATAGATTAAATGTAAATACAGCTTGCCATACATAAATCTTCCAGTTGTTAATGGATCAGCCTTTTTTTACTATTAATCACGTGCTTCGTACTCACTCGATTTGCATGCAGTGTCATATTCTAACACCTGCTTTTCCCGGCTATGCATTATAAGGCGTGAAATCCATTCCACCAGCTGCGTTTGAGCACCGTCCTCCTCCACAGGTATCACATTTGCATGGGAACTGGAAGAGGTCGGCAGAAAATGCGGTACTGATAATGCAGTGCAATGCTCCAAAGGTGCAGCCTGTTTAATTTCACCACCTTATTCCCGAAGATCTGAGTGAAGGATGAGATTCTTTGATGTTGAGATGGGATTACGGATGGTAAAGATCCTAGAAGTTATAGAAAGTATGTAGATTTTCCACACATGCACTTATGAATATTTTTGAGTTATATTTTTTTAATATTTTGAAAAGAAGTCTCATATCTCCCCCAGGCTATATTTACTTGATCACAAATGCTGTAATATTGTGACAAATTATTATAATCCAACTATTTAATATTTATACAGAAAAATAAAACGTATATAGGTTATGTATGGTTGTAAGATCTGTATTTATTAAACAAATCTTTTTTATTAAAAAACTTTGCTCAGATACATAAAAATACAAATGTTATTTTCTGAAAAAGTGCTAAACTGTGCTGCGTCTCGTCTCCACATTGAACAAGAACGAGTTCCACCACAATAGATTCCATTTTGCCTCACATCACGCAGACATTGCAGGTCTACTGTCTAATTCATTAAGTTTAGTTATTGCTACATAGTTAGTGCTATGTTATGTCTTCGGTGATCAACTTGTGATTAACTAAAGTTACATAAACAACCTCAATGAGGCAGCAGTAGACCAACAACTCTTGTATGCTGCAAAGTAAAATTGAGTGAAATTTGTATCTTGTCAATTGAATCTCTTGTGTGCTGAAGAGATTGAGATGCAAATCCATCTAGCAGCAATGTAAAATGGTAGCACATATTGTCAATGAAGTAGGCTACTTCATATAAACAATAACTTTGTTTTCTTTACATAACATTAAAGAACTTTGCTCTCTACCTTGTGTGATGCTCCTGCACTGATTTCCTGTTTGTGGACAAAACTGCTTGGGAGCTCTCAAATATAGGCTGCTTGCACGCACATTTTCTCATGCTCTCAAATATGCACTGCTCACACACAAATTTTCTTGAGCGCTTCTTGATATGCAGCCTCACAATTTGTGTCTTGTGTTCCCTCTTCCTTTCATGTTTTTTGATATGATTTATATCGGTGCACTATTTATTAACACTAATCAAAATACTAAAATAGACTTACACATTAGGGATGGGCAAGAAGGTTGCTGGTTCGAGCCTCGACTGCGTCAGTTGGTGTTTCTGTGTGGAGTTTGCATGTTCTCCCCGCTTTTGTGTGGGTTTCCTCCAGGTGCTCCGGTTTCCCCCACAAGTCCAAACACATGCAGTACAGGTGAATTGGGTAAGCTAAATTGTCCGTAGTGTATGAGTGTGAATGGATGTTTCCCATTGATGGGTTGCAGCTGGAAGGGCATCCGCTGCGTAAATATGTGCTGGATAAGTTGGCGGTTCTTTCCGCTGTGGCGACCCCAGATTAATGAAGGGGCTAAGCCGAATGAATATATATATATATGATTTTCATTTTCATTATATCCAACTTCAGAATGTTTTTGTATATAGTTTTACAAATTAATATGGCCAAGTTAAAATGCTTCATACATATAGTGTACGCTACATATAGGCCTACTGAACACACACACACACACACACCTGAAGATAAAATTTGAGCTGTGTGTGCTTCTATACCACACACAAGCACATACACAAGTCTAGACGAAGAGTTTATAACAAAGCCTATATTGCAACATGAACAAACTGATTTACCCATCCTAAATCACAGAGATATTGCTTTTTAAGTTATCATCCCCATCCTGTAAGTCAGTTATCTGAAAAACTCAACAAATTTAAAAATACAAACTACTCATAAACACCTCTAAAGCCTCTTTTTTCTCTCCTCTCACCGCAGAGACAGCCGCACAGAGACTAACGCGCTGTGACAGTCGGAGATGAAATAGAAATTTTGCTATCAAACACCTACACAAAGGGGAGATGACCTTTGATCAGCAGCGCGTTTGATGTTTTGACGTGAAATTTGCATCAGAGCAGCTGAAGCAGCGGCCGGCGCTTCGAGAGCTTAATGATTCCTCCTGTCAGAAACACACAGAGGTCAAAATCCTTTTAGGAAATAAGCGCACCTTTAATCCAGATCCCTAGCTGATGCCTAATCCGTTTATTATCAATGCTTTTCTTTGTCTCTCAGCAGTATTGCTTTGTGTTCTGTTTTATTTATCGCATTGTGATTTTACTGTCAGACCACAGTTTGTCTTCGATAGGTGTTTTACAGTTAGAGTTAAACTTGGAAGATCTGAAGGCCTTGTAGGTCGAGTAAAGTCATCGATTGATCTCTGAAAGGGAGAAGATGTTTAATTATTCAAGCGAGTGTGTCATTTTTTTTGAACACCTTTCACCTCAATGAAATATACTTGCCATTCAGGTTTTCCCTTTGCATCATAGCAATACATGTCACTGAAACTCCTAAAACTTATGACAAGTGTTATTTTTGTCATTGATCATCTCATTGATATATTATGTAAGATTTTTTTGAAATATCCGAAAACCACTAAAACAATGTTATATATTTTCCTGACTCATGTACTTACACTGTAAAAAAATATCTGTTAATTAACAGTTTATTTACGGTTGTAAATTGCATTATTGGATGTTGATCTCTGCTCTGTCGACTTTTAATGTTGAAAATTCAACTGTACAGTTTAACAAATTGATTTTTATTGACATTTTAATAGTTTGAAATAATATAATGAAGTAATATAAAGAGAAATAAGTCTGTAAAATAAAAGAAAATGTACTGGCAGTTTATTACAAACCTTTGTACCATAATATACAACACCAACTCAGACATTATTCAATCATTCACTTTATTGATCAGGGGTCACCACAGTGGAATGAACCGCCAACTTATCCAGCATATGTTTTAAGGGGCGGATGCCCTTCCAGCTGCAACCCATCACTGGAAAACACCCATACACACTCTTTTACACACATACACATAGCGCATGTCTTTGGAATGTGGGGGAAACCGGAGCACCTGGAGAAAACCCACGCCAACATGGGGAGAACATGCAAACTCCGCACAGAAATGCTAACTGACCCAGCCGGGGCTCGAACCATTGACCTTCTTGCTGTGAGATGAACATGCTACCCACAGCGCCACAGTGACACCCTTCCAGACAATATATCACTTTATTCTCTTTAAAATGTTAATAAAAGTAATTTTTTTAAGGTTAAAAGTTGTTGTTAGAAAGATCAAGATCCCACTATGCAGTTCAAAAGCATAAATAAACATGAAAAACAAACAAACAAACAAACATCAAATTAGAACCCGAAGCAGTAAACTGTGACAATAAAAACCCAGCTGCTTTTGTGCTGCATCACACTCACCTCTCATAAAGCAGCTTGTTGTTTCAGTGGCCCCGTTTTCCTTTGTTTCTTAATATTTAGTGAAAAGGAAATGAGGAATAGCTAGAAAGTTCAAATGAACAGCATTTATTTGAAATTTTTTAATCTGTGGTATAGAAAAATAGGCTCATTCTGAAAAACGTAGCCCTATATGCTGTACAATTCTGGAGATTGTGAATTATGTAGCCAGAGGTCTTTAAAATGAATGCTACGGGGCCGCTTACCTCCGGGTAGACGGCTTTTCTGTTGTTGCTCGTACGTTGGCGGACTTGTGACATGGAGTGGAGTTGACCGCAATGGCGGGGCTTGAGTCCAGCGAAGAACGGTTCTAGAAAGCAGATAAGACAAAAACAAAAGACCAAAAATAAAATAAACAAGTAAATAACAGGGTGAGAATGTGGTAAAATCCAAAAATATGGTAAAAATCAGGCTGCCGCGAGGGCTTTTCTTTTTCTGGATTGCTTTTGAAAACACTGTCATTTTGGGTTTAGAGAAGTGGGTGGAAAGGTCAATCAGTGCTTTTAAAAACACTATCGGTTAGGTTTAGGGAAGGAGGAGGATGGGTCAGTTGATCGGTCAGTCGGTCAGTCAGCAGCCAACAGCGACCGACAGAGGCCTCTGGTCGAGTTACATGTAATGAGGAGAAGCGAATGGCACTCGCAAGATAAATTTGAAATGTCAAAAAGCGTACACAGCGGCCTTGTCACAAAATCTATTAGACTGGATCCAATTGCAAATAAAAGCTTATTGACAAGTTCAAAGAACAAATCAACAGGACAGCAGATGGCAGCGTACGAATCTCACAAAAATCAGCACTCAACCGCAAGACGGGACCTGGGGAAAACAGGACAAACACATGAACGGACTGAATGCTAAAGACTGGCAAACGAAGTCCTTAAATAGCCAGTCGTAACAGGTCTCAGCTGTAGCTGATATGAATGGATTCTTCCCACGCTGTCAGGGAAAAGGTAAACAAACACACCCACTCAACGAACACAACAACGGTATGAGAGCACAGATTCATGAACCGTGACAGGCCTCTGGTGTATTCGCGAAAACAAAAACTGCAAAAATACCTCCTGGTGTGTATTTGGTGCTCTCCAGAAATGTATATAGGGGCACATTTTTAGAATGAGCCTGGGTTGCATTATATGTCTCATAGTCATTTTAATACACTGAATGTTTTCAAGCTGAATTAAAGTGTTAACTTGTCTAAAAATATACTATTAAATGTTAGTATATTCAGTACATTGCATTAAAACCATCTTTCTCAAATAACAATAATGTTTATAATGTTGTTTCACAAACACAGCTCACATTTTATTGGTTTATAAGTCATACCACCTGTCAGATCATGTAACATGAGTTTATATTTTCACCAAAAGCACAGTTATATTGGAAATGTGCTATCATTTATATGAGATATATCTGTGTATCTCAGCTGCGTGACAGGTTAAAAATCAGCTGAGGGGACAAAAGCAATACCGAGGTTAATAAAACAGTTCCATCATGTTTTTGCTTGTTGACACGAGGAAAGAATAACAGGTCTTTCTCAAAGCGTTCGTCTGTCAGGTACTGTACATGCCAGAGTGCTCTGTAATTCAATGCTTAAAAGCAGTTTATATACACACAAAATGACATTTACTCAGCTGCGCTTGGAATTGTGTAAATGTCAAAATTCTGAGAAACTAGACAAGACTGTCAATGGCAAATATAAAGACTTGATTTAAATGATAGTTCATTCAAAAATGAAAATCCAGGGCTTTGTTGCTTTTATTTTACCTAGGATTTTTTTTTTAAAGTGCCTTCAAGATTTTGACAAAACTCCAAAAATAGAGAACAATTCATAGTAGTTTTCAGCTGAAATGAACACTAGAAGCAGTATAGTTTTATTTATTTTAATGCAAACACCAAAATAATTGCATCATTTAAGTGAAGCAAAATCAGACTCAGATTGGTGTGTAAGTTTTTATGCACATTAGAAGAGTTTATGTACATCGTGACATTTCCACTGCATTTTTTATTTGATATCCAAAAAAAATATTAAAAGTAAGTGGGTTGAAACATAGATTATAGGCTAAAAATGTGGCGACTACTTGTGCCATTTGAGACATCCGTGCCCAGGGCACATCAATGTCATAATCCATCTTGGATGGTGTGTCTCCACTTTAGTCCATTGATGAAAAATGAAGCTAAAATGTCATCTTGTATTAAAGACTACATTTGGTGTCTGAGTCTGTGCTGCAGAGATGGTAATGTGGAGTTGCCTGTCCATTTACCTGTTGACTCATCAACATGATGTCACACGCTATAAAAATAAATGAATAAATAAGAAACGAATAAAAAATAAATGGTGAGCATTGATTACTTGCATCCAAAATAAAGGATTGTTTTTACATAATATGTGCATGTGCTGTGTATATTGTTTTTGCATGCATATATATATATTTATATATATATATATATATATTGTGTGTGTGTTATATATAAAATGTATAGAATGCCTAGGAAATGTACACTGTAAAACCCAAAAAGTTAAAATGACACAAACCATTTGAGGAAACCGATTGCAACAAACCATTTAAGTTCAAAAACTAATCCTAATGAGTACTTTGAACTTAATCCATTTGAGTAAATGAAGCAATTTGACCACAGTAAAACCCAATAAATAAAGAGAACTCAAAACAGCTGAGTACTGTAAAACTCAAGTTAAGGCATCTCAAACCATTTGAGGAAACCGATTGCTACAAACTATTTGAGTTAAAAAACTAATCTATATGAGTACTGTGAACTTACTCCATTTAAGTTTTAAAGGTATTTCATTAACTCATTACACTGAAAAAAATTGTGTCTGCAAAATTGTTGCAAACAATTTATATGTGTTGAATTTAAACAAGCAAATAAAATTTAGTAATGTTAAAAATTAGTTTGTTTAAATTCAGCCCAAATAAATTGTTTGCAACCACTTAATTTAAATAATTTAGTAAATCCAAGGAATCATTCATTTTCTTTTCGGCTTAGTCCCTTTATTAATCTGGGGTCGCCACAGCGGAATGAACCGCCAACTTATCCAGCATTTGTTTTATGCAGCGAATGCCCTTCCAGCTGCAACCCATCACTGGGAAACACATACACACTTATTCACGCACACATACAATACAGACAATTTAGCCTACCCAATTCACCCATACCGCATGTCTTTGGACTGTGGGGTAAACTGGAGCACCTGGAGGAAACCCACACAAACACAGGGAGAACATGCAAACTCCACACAGAAACGCCAACTGACCCAGCCAAGGCTCGAACCAGCGACCTTCTTGCTGTGAGGCGACAGCACTACCTACTGCGCCACTGCGTCGCTCCCAAGGAATCATCTTTGAATAATTTTTTTAGTGTTACTCGAGTTCAAAACTCTTTTTAAATGAGTAAAATTTATTTTCAGTAAATTTTGAGTTAACCACACTCATTTCATTTGATATAGTTAACTGTTGGGTTTTGCAGTGCACTAGGTGTACACGTTAAGATGTTTATTTCATATTTTATGTCATAAGCAACAAATCTAATCATATGTGAACAGCTCTAAATACTGGAGGAAATATGGCCTGACGTGTGAAGCCCGTCCACTTGCGATGACTTCCAGACAAAATTTGACTTTAATATAATGTCGAAAATGTATTTGGATTGTAAAATGGATTTCTTTTGTATAGGGTGATCTCTCAGAACACATATCACCGTAGTTTCAGAAGAGCGCTGACATTTTCAGCACTTCTGTGGACACACACACTCATGGCACAAACAGAAGCCTTTAACGATTACAGGATGTGCCAGCACACAAACCAGATTTATACTCATCTGAATTTGTAATTTCATGATTCCAACACAAACCAACAATAGTTTGTGTAGTTTTGTGTCTGTCAGATCAGAAATGAAAGCTGCTACTCTCCGTTGTGAAAACTTATTTTGCAACATTATTAAAAGATCATAAAGGGCAGATCCACACACCCACCCATAGACCAAATAAATCAAAGTGCACAAAAGAAATTAATTAAAACACCACGAGAGCTTAAAGCCATCTAAAACCAAAGCACTTTTCTTATTTGTCATTTTTAAGAAAATTGGTTAAGTGTGCTGTGTTGAGATATGCTGTGTTTTTGCTGAACAGACCTCCAGAGCATGTGGAACATCTTAATCAGTCTCAAAAATTATTAAGTATTTCTTCTGAAGAACCGACAGACAGCAGCCAGGCTGAAAACATATGCGACTGATGTGACGGCAAATGCAGTCTTTTCACACTGCATGTAATTATACAAATATGCCTGAAAATATTTCATCAGTGCGTTTAAGAAGTGTTTGATGTAGAGTAGAGATGAACTCTGATAGAGGACTTTAAGAGAGAAATTGTCTGACCTTCAAATTTAGACTTAAATTACTTTAATTGTCTAATCTCTGCATTGATTGCCTTAAATTTACTTTTGTAGTATTACAATCAAAACTTGTGTTTGTTGATTTTGAAATCATATGAAGTAGTTAATGAATGATAACAAATGAAACTACTGTAAAGGTGTTAGTGTTTTATTTTATAAACTGCTTTGCTAAGAATTTACATAAAATAAAAATTAAGCAATAAATCTAATTTTAATTAATCCCAAATCACCTATAAAACTCCAACCAGCCTTTAAAACTGAACGAAAAACAAAACTGTAATAATATTCAGTCAATTAAATGTTTTGTTTTGTTTTTCTCTCAAATATATTGTGAGAGATAACCCAGTGGTAAGGCATGAGGACATAGGAAAATTAAGGAATAATATTTAACTTAAACAAAATAATCTTAATCCAACATAAATACTAGCTGTAAAACAAATTCTGGCCAACTAAACAAAAATACAACAGAAATTCAGGAAGTCTGAACAACCAAACTGACCTGCCAAATGAAACAACTACAGAGTATTTAAAGACAAACGGTGGATCCACTTAATCAACATAGAGGAAACCATTTATAAATGAGGTGTTAACTAATCAAACTAGTTCTAAATAAAAGTGTATGCCCAAGTCTGTATATGTGTGAGTCTGAGCAAATATGCATGTATGTGTCGGTTAATGAATGAGCATATGGGTGTGTATGTGCATGTATGTATGTGTGTGTGCGTGTTGTTGTTACCCTCAGTCTTGTGTGGCCATATGGTTGGCCATGGCCCATGACATATTGTATTAACATTACAATAATACACTTTGAACCAACACCCATAAGTGATATATATATATATATATATATATATATATATATATATATATATATACAGTACATTTATTAGTATGATTCATTTTATTTACTTTATTTTATAATTTATTTTATAAATTACATTAGTATAATTTATCAGAATAATTTAATTCTAGATTTTTTGTCTGGAAATAAATGAGACTAACCTGACCGGAAACCATCATGTAATGCATCACAAAATATTCAAATAAAGACCAGAGTTATTCCTACAGATGTGTGCAGTCCAGTTTGTGTCACTGTAAATTAAACATTATTGGAGAGAGAGAGAAAAAAAATTGGACTATCATCTAACCCTCCTCTCCATAAGGACAAGAAGAACTGCTGTGGGTAACAGACTAAACAGCCAAACAGATATTACACACACAGACAGAAAGAAAGACAGAGAAAGAGAGATAGAGAGAGCAATGATCTTATCTCTGTGTGATAAGTGACTTAATAAGGCTTCATATTTTAAGGTTTAATCATCATCGCATTCTAATATACAAAACCACGAGATATGGTTTATATGTGACGATTTATACAGGTTTATTGAGTAGTTTGTGTAACGTCGGTACAAGTGTGCTTCAGATTAATAAATCTAAACTGCTGTCAGCCTCTGTTACGACCTTTTTAGGTCTAGGGATGTGACCGTAACAGAAAATGAATGATTGGTGGTGGGTGATGTGCAATGGCTGGAAAAAGAGTAAAGTTGATAACTCATCTCCTCAAACAGAATTTCTAGAGACTTAAACAAGGTCAAATCAAGAAAAGAGAAGTTTACTTACATTTCAAAATATAACAAAGAAAACAGGGTATTAATTCAGAAGGGGGCAAGGCCAAAACAACAAACAAAAACAAGCTAACTCCTAAAATGAGCTCTTGCTAATCTGAAATAAAAAGAAACAAAAATACATAAACAAACTAACTCCCTCTACTAACATAAACAGGAGAAAACTGATTCAAAACAAAAATGGCACCCACCTTCCTACTTAACCCTCAAAACAAACAAACAAACAAACAAACCAACCAGACTCACTTCTCTTGATGAATTATTAGATGTTAACAACAAGATCACTGAAAGTAGAAGTTTGACTTAAATAGCTTAACCACACTGTAAATATTGAAGTCAACTCAAATTTTGAAAGCTCTAACAAACACAAGGTCTGTATGTGGAGAACAGTTCAGCCACTGCACGATCTAGCCACCACCAACAATGGTTTGAAGTGTAGATCATGTTAAATAGTCTCTCTCCTCTCCTAACAGCCAATCACTGGAAAGATCCAATGATCGCTACCAGGTGGACACAATTACCTGCAGGGAGAGAGAGCGAGAGAGAGAGAGAGACACACACAGAAAGAGGGAGAAAACAAGCACATTGTGCACACAAAAAGATACGTCTCAGGACGTAACACCCCCACCACTAAAGATTATAACCACCTAGTGGTTATAAGCTAGAATGCACTAAAATTTCAAGCACTCATTGACTGTCTAAACGGTGACCTCTGGACAGGGCATCAGCGATGATATTATCAGCCCCCTTTTTGTGACGAATGTCAAGGTGGTATTCCTGCACAATTAGAGACCAACGCATCAATCGTTGATTAGTGTTAGACATACGATTTAAAAACACTAGAGGGTTGTGATCTGTATACACTACAATTGGGCTATCACTTCCACCTAGATAGACTTCAAAATGTTGAAGGGCTAATAGCAGAGCTAAAGCTTCTTTTTCAATAACACTATAATTTTGTTGACATTTGTTAAATTTCTTTGAAAAGAAAGATACAGGGTGATCAATTCCATCTCCATCCTCTTGCATCAGGACCGCCCCAGCCCCCATAGAACTAGCATCGACCTGGAGTTTAAATTTCTGAGTGAAATTTGGTGCAGCAAGAACAGGTGCAGTGCAGAGGAGGTCTTTTGCAGCGTTGAATGCTTTCATGCATCCAGGAGTCCACACAAATTTTCTAGATGTGCTCAAAAGATCAGTGAGAGGAGAGACAATGTCAGCAAAGTTTTTACAAAAGCTTCTGTAATAGCCACTCATCCCTAAGAAACGGCGCAATTCCCGTTTCCTAGTGGGAGTAGGGAATTCAACAATTGCAGCTATTTTTGCATCCACAGGCTTCACTTGCCCTTGACCAACACGTTTTCCCAAGTATGTTACAGTAGCTTTGGCAAACTCACATTTAGCCAAATTTAGAGTCAAAGAAGCCTCACTCAACCGTTTAAAAACAACATTCAACTGATTAAGATGTTCTTCCCAAGTGTGAGTGAAGACCACAACATCATCCAAGTAAACTTCAGCATTAGTCACTCCTGACAGTACCCGATTCATAAGGCGCTGAAAAGTAGCTGGGGCATTTCGCATCCCAAATGCCATGACAGAGTACTGTAATAAAGAATTAGGAGTGACAAAGGCAGAGATTTCAGAAGCACGAGGCGTCAAGGGCACTTGCCAGTAACCTTTAAGGAGATCTAGTTTGGTTACAAATTTAGCACTACCAACCTTATCCACACAGTCCTCCATTCTTGGCAATGGATAGGAATCTGGTTTGGTTACAGAATTAACTCTCCGGTAATCTGTACAAAACCGGAATGTAGAATCAGACTTTGGTACTAAAAGACATGGTGAGCTCCATGGACTTTGGCTGGGTACTGCTAAACCATGTTCAACCAAATAAGCTACCTCAGATTTTATGATCTCCCGCTTCTTAGGATTAACTCTGTATGGATGTTGTTTAATGGGTTTGCTGTCTCCAACATCAATGTCATGGTATAAAGTTGTAGTCTGGGAAGGAACATCAGAGAACAAGTTAGGAAAGTTGGCAATTAAATCACTAACAGCTTTTCTCTGTTCTTCAGTTAAGTGTGATAAATGAGCATTCAGGTCTCTCAAAATCTCTGAATTATGCAACCGAGCACTCAAGGTTTGGATATCTCTTGCTACTAATCCATCCTCCTCGGAACAGTCAGCAGACAGAACAACTGCTGTGGACACAGACTTAACAGCAGGCACCTCAGCATTCTCATTGCGAGCAATATACGACTTAAGCATGTTAACATGGCATACTCTATTCTTACGTCGTCGATCAGGAGTACCAATAACGTAATTCGTATCACTTAATTTTTTCTCGACAATGTATGGCCCAGCAAACTTAGCCTGCAAAGATGTTCCAGGCACAGGAAGCAGAACTAATACGGTTTCACCTGGCTGAAACTCACGGGGTACACTTTTTTGATCAAAGCGCATCTTCATTTTTGCTTGGGATTCTGCCAGATGAGTCTGAGCCAAATGACAAGCTTGATGAAGACGCTCTTTGAAAGTAGTCACATACTCAAGTATAGGTTTAGGTGGTAAATTCCTGGAGAGCAACTGTTCACTCAGTAAACGAAGTGGGCCTCGCACTGAATGACCAAAAACTAACTCAGCTAGACTGAATCCAAGTGACTCCTGAACACATTCTCGAATAGCAAACATCATAAGTGGTAAGCCTTCCACCCAGTCTCTACCCGTGTCTGCACAAAACTTTTTCAACATTGATTTTAGAGTCTGGTGGAATCTCTCTAAGGCACCCTGAGACTCTGGATGATATGCACTGGCTAGCTGATGTTGGATACCCATCTCATTTAACATCTGTGTGAACACTTTCGAAGTAAAATTAGAACCCTGATCTGACTGGATTGTCTTTGGAAGACCAAACACAGAGCAGAAACGAATAATTTCTTGCACCACTCGTTTTGCCTTAATTGTGCGAAGAGGAATTGCTTCTGGGTAGCGAGTAGCCGAACACATGATAGTTAGGATGTATGAGTGGCCAGATTTAGATTTTGGAAGGGGCCCAACGCAGTCAACAATAAGCCTTTCAAATGGTTCGTGAATCGCAGGAATAGGTCTTAAAGGGGCAACTGGTATGGTCTGATTTGGTTTTCCCACTAACTGACAAACATGACAGGAGCGGATATGCCTAGAAACGTCAGACTTTAACCCAGGCCAGAAGAAATATCGCATAATACGATGGAATGTTTTTGTTACTCCAAGATGTCCTGATAAAACACTCTCATGAGCTAACTGTAGTACATGAGGTCGATAAACAGAAGGCAGAACAATCTGGCGAACTTCTTGCCACTTTTCGCTATAGTGTAAAGGTTTCCATATACGCATGAGTATTCCATCTTCCCAACAATACGCAATCCTAATGTTGGGTACTTGAGTGATGTCAACAGCAACATCTCTACAAGTAGCCAAGGAAGGATCAGAATTTTGAGCAGCAGCTAACTCAGACCTACCAAACTTGGAAGAAAGACTGATTACCAGAGGTGGCTCACGGTCCTCTGCTAAGATCTTGGATTCAGTTTCTGTCGCATTCACTAGTGGAGAGAACAACACAGTGTCAGAGAGATCAAGTACATCTTTGAACTTCTGAGATTGGGCACGAGTTACAGCGCAAACAGGAAATACAGAAGTGATTTGTGGGTCAAGTTCAGGTGTTTCAATCTTGAGTGGTTCATGCACAACTAAAGGTCTAGGAAATACTTGGCCACCTGCTAAGTCATTACCTAAAATGAGATCAACCCCATCTACTGGCAGTTGTTCACAAACTCCCAAATTAACAAGTCCATTAACCAAATCTGACTTCAAATGCACACGATGCAAGGGAACATTAATACAACCCATGCCAAACCCACGAACTAACACATCTGTGCCTGTATAGGTATCAGAAGAGAAAGGAAGCATTTCTTTCAAAACAAAAGAATGTGAAGCACCTGTATCCCTGAGCACCCTTATCTGTCTTTCCTCTGCCTCAGAAGAAAGAGAGATAGTGCCAATGAAAATGAAAGGCTGATATGCATCAGGACTGACATCATTCTGTTTTGGAAGAGTTTACACTCTTAGGCTTAGCATTTTTCTGTTTCCACGCTTTACACTCTGAAATTAAATGATTAGGATCAAGACAGAAAAAACATGCTCGATCGTCCTTTACACGTTTAGGACTAAATTTGCGTCGTGAATGGTATTCTTGTCCTGTCCTAGCAGAAGAATGGACAACTTCAGAACTTCCAATGAAATTCGGTTTTCTAGATGAACGAGGGGCCGAAAAAACACTTTTGTGAGTCAACACAAACTCGTCAGCTGTAGTAGCAGCATCACTTAACACTTGGACTTTTTGTTCATTCAGATAAACAACAACGTTTTCTGGCACACAAGCTTTAAAATCTTCCAGTAGAATCAACTCCTGAAGTTGCTCAAGAGTAGAGGTTCCACTGGAAAGACACCACTTATCAAATAGTGCTTTCTTCTCTCGGGCAAATTCAACATAGGTTTGACTGGCTGATTTCACATGAGAACGGAATTTCTGGCGATATGCCTCAGGCACTAATTCGTATGCTCGCAACACTGCAGCCTTAAGCATCTCATAATCGAGAGCTTGCTCAATTGGTAATGCAGCGGAGACCTCTTGCGCCTTACCTACAAAATTACTTTGCAAAAGAAGTGCCCACATATCTTTTGGCCATTTTAATTTACCCGCTATACGCTCAAATGCTGTAAAATACGAGTCAACTTCAGTTTCTCGAAATGGTGGTACTAAACGAATAAATTTGCTCACATCAAAATTAAGAGGGCAATCAAACAAGGAATCGGAGGAATTATCACTTGGGTTGGGAGCAGAATCAACATTAGAGGTTTCAACTGGTGAAGCAGCCCTGCGCAGCTTTAAAGCTTCCAGCTCAAGCCTGCGCACTTCAATATCTCGAGACTTTTCAGCCTCCACCATACGCAACTTGATTCGCTGAGCCTCACATTCCTCCCGCTTCAGTTGCACCTCTAGCTCTTTTAACTTAAGAGCGATCAATGGCTCAGAACAAGGACCTGTGGCTTCTATGTTTTCAAAGTCAGAGACCACAGCCTTCGTCACAGTCTCAGCCTCCGTATCAACAACAGCCTCCTTGTCAGAAGGTAGTACACCAGATTTCACTAGCTCCCCAAACAGCTCCTCCTTTATTACCCGTTTAGTTGCCTCCCTAATAATTTTAATGTGATAGAAATCTGCGATCTCAATTAAATCTCTTTTTCTACAGCGATTAAACACATCCAATGAAGGACATAATGCAAACGAAGTTAGATCAAAATCCATATCTACTCCTCCCCCTTTAAGGTGATACAGCCAGACAAACAATGTATATGAAATGCAAAAGTGAATGAAAGCACTTACCTAAAGCAGTTGTCAGAAAACGCAATTGTCACACTTCAGTATTTCAACAAATGCTGAAAAACAAATTTCAAATACACATCAACACAATAAATGAACAAAAAGTCAAGCCTCCAGTCACAAAGGCTCAGGCACGGACGAGCCCCCAATTTCTGTTACGACCTTTTTAGGTCTAGGGATGTGACCGTAACAGAAAATGAATGATTGGTGGTGGGTGATGTGCAATGGCTGGAAAAAGAGTAAAGTTGATAACTCATCTCCTCAAACAGAATTTCTAGAGACTTAAACAAGGTCAAATCAAGAAAAGAGAAGTTTACTTACATTTCAAAATATAACAAAGAAAACAGGGTATTAATTCAGAAGGGGGCAAGGCCAAAACAACAAACAAAAACAAGCTAACTCCTAAAATGAGCTCTTGCTAATCTGAAATAAAAAGAAACAAAAATACTTAAACAAACTAACTCCCTCTACTAACATAAACAGGAGAAAACTGATTCAAAACAAAAATGGCACCCACCTTCCTACTTAACCCTCAAAACAAACAAACAAACAAACAAACCAACCAGACTCACTTCTCTTGATGAATTATTAGATGTTAACAACAAGATCACTGAAAGTAGAAGTTTGACTTAAATAGCTTAACCACACTGTAAATATTGAAGTCAACTCAAATTTTGAAAGCTCTAACAAACACAAGGTCTGTATGTGGAGAACAGTTCAGCCACTGCACGATCTAGCCACCACCAACAATGGTTTGAAGTGTAGATCATGTTAAATAGTCTCTCTCCTCTCCTAACAGCCAATCACTGGAAAGATCCAATGATCGCTACCAGGTGGACACAATTACCTGCAGGGAGAGAGAGCGAGAGAGAGAGAGAGACACACACAGAAAGAGGGAGAAAACAAGCACATTGTGCACACAAAAAGATACGTCTCAGGACGTAACAGCCTCTCATTAATGTCGTCTCAAGGAGCCATTCTCACTGTAGTCAAGGGCATTTGCATATTATAAGTGCATCATTTGACAATTATTATCTAGAAGAAACACAGTGTAAAATGAAACGATATTTAGCTGTTAATGAGTTCTTTAAATCGCACTCAAATATAAAAACTATATTTAGGCAACTTTAAAATACGTGAAACGGAGCGGTTATTTATGGAGCGTTATTGCCATCTGGTGGACAATCACATTGTGTTTTTTCCCTTTTACTAGCTTTCATGCTGTTTTTTTAACACCGTCTTTATTGATTTTAGTAGCTTTTAACATGTACACCAGAAATCAAAACCAAGCATACTAAATAGTGATAATAATAAATGAAAAATAAAACCATAACAATAGAAAGAAAAATACAAAAAAATAAATAAAAATAATAATAAAAATATACAAACATATAAGGAAATGCATGTACTTACACATACAATTCAAAGGTACATCATATAACAACAACGGTATGTCAATAGCAGGTAATACAAGTTATGCAGAGAAAAGATTTGATCAGCTTCCTTCAGGAAACCTACAAAGGGATCCCAAATTTTGAAAAACTTTTCAGGTTTTCTCTTGACTATATAAGTTAATTTTTCTAAAGCCAAACAATGAGACAATTCACGTAACCATTGTCCAAAATGCGGGCTTTCTGTAGTTTTCCAAAACCGAGTCTTAATGCTGTTTTACTGTAATGAGGATATCTGTAACGACAAAAGTAGATGTTTAACAGAATGTCCAAGCTGCTCTTTGTTATAAAAACTAATATAAAAACTTATTGTCATAAAAAAGTAGTAAAAATTGAAATTGTCAACCGCTAAAAAGAATTTATCTGTGTTCAGTTCAACTCAATATAGCATGTTCAGTCACAAAATGCACCAGCGACATTTTGCAGTATATCCTCAAGTTTGAATCAAGTTAAACATATTCTGGCTTAAATTCATTAAATATAAGTGGGGGAAAAACATTTTTCATTGTCTTTTAGTAGATTCTAAGATAAAAAAGTGCATTAAAAAAACTTTTATTAATCAAGAATGTGTACAGTTTTAAAAAGTGGTAATAAAGATTTTTTTAAATAAAAGAAAATAATTATATTAAAAATGTAATTTAATTTTAAAACTACATTTATTATTATTCTTTCTATTCATAAAAAAAAAAAAAAATCCTGAAGAAAAACATTTTGAATTCCACAAAAAAGAAATAAATTTTAAAAAGCAGAGAAACTGGTCAAGAAATTATGCTCAATATTAAGCTTTCAATCACAGGAATAAATTATATTTTTTTAATATAATAAATATGCAAACAGTTATTTTTTTTAAATAATTACATTTCACACAAATCATTTTTATGTAATCTTTATATAAAAGTCCTGTTGAGCATGAGAGACTGTCAAAGCATTTTCAAATTACTATCAGCCCCGAACTTTTGAACAGTGTATATTTTCCAATCTCCAAATTGTTCACAGAGTTGGCGGCTTCTTTAAGGGCTGAAGTTGTTTGGCAAGTCTTTGCGTACATATGGATGTAGTCAGTTACCATTATATATAGATAAAAAGATAAACGCTTTGGTATGTGAAAGGTTTTTAGCTGTGCGTGTGCAGCAGCATCGCCCTGTGGCTGTGATTCTATTAGTTAGGCCAACAACTTTCATGATTCAGTGGCTGAGATCTCAAGCGAAGGGCAAAAGAATAATCTAAACCTGTTGATTTCTCTTCAAAACAAGCCGTTTCCAACATCCCAATCCATTACATGATGCTAAAGACTGATGCTGGATAAAATAATTTTATCCAGAATCCACAGGAAAGCTTTATTAACACTTTTAAAATGTGATTCTGAAATATGTTGTGCAGAAGCCTGTATTCTCATAAGAGTTCTTCTAAAAAGTTTCTAGCTAAAAGTTGTAGTTTTTTTTTTTTTTTTTTAAACCTATCCACAAAATTGATGGGACAAACATTGAAAGAAAAGAGAGAGTTTTATAGGGATAGTCTTCCTTCAGTGGTTCGAAACCTTTGAGTTTCTTTCTTCTGTTGCAGGAAGCTGAAAACCTGTAACCATTGACTTCCATGGTAGGAAAAATAAATGGAAGTCAATGGTTACAGGTTTTAGCATTATTCAAAATATACTCTTTTTGTGTTTACCAGAAGAAAGAAACTCATAAAGTTTTGAAACTAGTAACAGTTAAGTAAATTATTTCATTTTGGGGTGAACTATCCCTTTAAGCTAAGCATAAGAAGTGTGGGGTTTATCTCGCTGCTATGGATGATCTCATCAAGCTAATTATCTGTGCACACTGGGGCTCCACGATATATCGTTTTAGCATCGATATCACAATGTGTGCATCCGCAATAGTCACATCGCAGGATCTGCAATGTTAAATTGGGATTATATTTGACTAGGAGCCACAGTTCAGAACATGGAGTCATTGGGGAATGTTTATTATTTACATGTTTTAAGGCATGTGACTATATGAGCGTATACCAAGAGAGTTTCAAGTTTTTATTTAATTAAATACAATGAAGATGCTATATGTAGTGCTATTTTACACTTGATTATTCAATTTCTGTGCCTGAACGCTTACTAAATAGAGCTATTCAAGTCATCTGCTGAAACTGAAGAGTTCAGATACAAAAACCTGTGATACAAAGTGATACAAAGTGCCATCTTAAATTTCCATTGACAATGAGCACTTTTCTCAGACCCCTATGTTTATGTTGAATTATTTCATTTTAAAGACCTTTAAAATAGTATGTTCTTTGCAATAAACTTGAAATTACCTAACATACACACAGGAGCCTGATAAAAACTGTCATTTTTACAGAAGTTTCAAACGGCTTTTAGAGGTTTTTGCATCTGAACTTTTCAATTGTATTCATATGGCAATATATATAGCAGAAGAATAAAACATCGCAATGTCAGATTTTTTATAATATCGTGCAGCCCTAATGCACACAGGGATTGGCTAATAGTGGGAGGAGTCTCAGTTAGAGATTTATAGAAATATTTTAGAGCACCATATTATATTAGCATTTTAATATTCATGTTTAAAAAAATGGTAATATTTAAATCATTTTTAAATTGGAGGCTAACGCTCTCTATACACTGTAATGAGTGATTAGTTGATTTTACATAAAAAGTGAGTAAACCAAAGCTTAAAAATAAACATCTTGCCTTAATATTCAAAAATGAACTTAACATTAAGAAAATGAATATGTACATAATTGTAAAAATTAGGTAAACTAAGTTCAAGTTAAATGAATGGAAGAATTCATCCATCCATTTGGTGAATAAAACAATGATATAATCAAATGAAATTCAAAACCCATAAAAAAAAAAAAAAATAGCTATATATGTGTACAGGCATCCAGCTTTCTCAATATTGCCCAAAAACAAAGATGCTAGTTGGGTAAAGTTACTTTAAAAGTGACATTAGGCTACAATCTTAAGCCTACCATACTTTAAATAATAATAATTATTATTATTATTATAATAAGCAAAAAAAAAAACACAACACATACTTTGACGTAACTTACCTTTACCCTTTAATTGCCTGCTCTACCAAATGGTTGACAATAGTTTGACTCTTTTAAATAATGACTGTTAAAGTCATTTAAAGAATGACTGTTTTCAATAGTGGTTTACACACAGCATTGTTAGTTTACAAAAAAATCAAACAAACATAATCCTGTTGCACTACTACACTTGATTTTAAATCTCATTGATGTTAAATGAGAATCTGAAATATTTTATGGCATACTTTAAAAAGTAAAGATGATTTAGTAAAATGATTTTACAACGTTTTATTTTGATTATGTTTTCAAAAATATTGGTCTTACTATTTTCAGATTTTCATAGTATATGTATTAGTTCCAGTACTTTTACCGTAATCCGACATATCAACAAATTATTAGAGGTTGATATTTTAGAAATTATGGCATGTGTTGAAAAAAAATGCATTGTGTGTGTTAACTAGTGACATTAAGAGTTGAGAAATACAATCTATTTTTTTTTTCTCGGTGGTACAGTTAAAGGGTTAAGATGTAATTTGGTAACTTGTAGTTTCTTTAAAAAATGCTCTAGATTGTAATTATGAGCTTTTCAACCTAAGGATGAGTTGTGAACATAGGCCACGATGTGCATTGAATTCTTTCAGGTTTTACAGACACAGAGATCAACTCCAAAAGTCTATTAGCTTCAACCACTTTTTCAACCACTTAAGCTTAGACAGACTAGTAAGTCTCAAATCGTTTTAGTTAGCTTCAATTTAGCTTCAATTTAGATCGAAAGAATTTAAGAGAAACAGAATAAATATAAAGATGAAAAATGTGCTCTTCCTGTCCAGCAGATGGCAAACTTTCTCTGCACATTTGTCGTGCGAGCTCTTCATTTGATCCTTTTTTTTTAAATTTCACCCCCTGGGAGTCGGCTTTCCTTACAAACATCTGCAGGAAGAAGAGTGACTTGTGATGAATAATCTAGTTTAAAAAAAACTCGCTCACTTCCTCTTCTGGTGTTTTTGCCAGGTCAGAGGAACCTGAGGAGGACTGATGGTGTTTGACAGCACATATGGGACAGGTGTCTTCTGGTCAAAATCCACAAAATATCCTTACTGCTAAATTCAACATTTTACTGGTATAGTCAGCACAAAAACAAGTTTGGTTCGGACTTGAGTTTGGTTTATATATGAATACATATTTTATATTGATTATATTTTCTGTTTTGACACCAATTCACAGGACCAAATGCATTTTTGACATCAAGTCAAGTCGAGCTTTATTGTCATTCTGCTACATGTGTGAACATACAGAGGAAAGACATATCGTGTCTCGCAGGACAACGATGCTACATAAATCAATCATAAATACAAACACAACACTGGACAAAAGGGTTATTTAAAAAAAAATGCAAAACTAACATATACAATACACATAAAACAGGTTAGACAAGTACTTTTACATGAGACTGAACAATGTTGTGCAGGATATTGTGCAAGAGTGGTATTAAAGGTGAATATTGTGCAAAGGAGGTATTTAATATTGTGCAAAAGAGTTATTTAAGGTTAAAGCAACATGATTGTGGTACATTTACAGATTGTTACATTGTTATATTATTTATATTGTTTCTACAGGTGGTTTGTCAAGCCCTCTCACTTGAATGAAGCACAATGTTTCCAAGAGACATGGAGTGATAAGAAAGTGTCTAGTGCAAATGTGCAACCGTGCAAGAGTCAGAAAGATGAGAGGGTGTCTTTTCTGCAGGTGGTTTGTTAAGCCCACTCACCTGTTAAGCCCACTTACCTTATATTTGAATAAATATTTGTATTCCTATTGTCAGTTTTTAATTTATTTGACCTGCAGTGCTCGAATGCAGAAAACTTAATGTTTCTTGACTGTAATACAACAAATGCTCCTAAAATTAAGGTTTTTTATAGGCAACCATGAAAAATATTTAACATCAGTGCAAACATTCCCTTAATTTTTTGTGGAAAACTTCTTCAAATCAATTTTTATAAACTGTTCAATAAAAGTGCCTGTAGACAATGTGCCTGTAGCATTTTTTCATTTTATTTAATTCATGTATTTATTTATTTTTATCTGCACCCTTTAAGCAGTGGGAAAAGACAAATGAAATGAAAACTACTGCTTCATGAGTGAACAATGCATGGAATTGAAATTAATATAAATTTAAGACGAAAGATGACACATTTAAGATGAGAGTAAATCGCATTTAATACAGTAAATCAATGTTGGGCTTTCTTTAAATACTATAACATACTATAGAATACCATAACAAATAGCATCTGATATAATGGGATGAGGGGGCGACCAGGTGGCTCAGTGGTTAGTATTGTTGCCTCACAGCAAGAAGGTTGCTAGTTCGAGTCACTGCTGGGCCAGTTGGCATTTCTTTGTAGAGCTTGCATCCTCTCCCTGTGTTCGTGTGGGTTTCCTTTGGGTGCTCTGGTTTCCCCCACAGTCCAAAGACATGCACTGAATTGAGTAAGCTAAAGTGTATGTGAAAGTGTATGGGTGTTTTCCAGTACTGGTTTGCTGCTGGAAGGCCATTCGCTGTTTGAAACATGCTGGATAAGTTGTCGTTTTTTTCCGCTGTGGCGACCACAGATGAATAAAGAGACTAAGCCGAAGGAAAGTTAATTTACCAGCATGGACCACGCCACACTTTGAGCTAGACTATATTGTAGGATAGGGATAAAAGGCATGGTAAGGGAACAGTGGGATAAAGGGGAATGGAAACAAAAAGATAAACAGTGAACAGGTAGTTAGGTTGACCGGGCATCCTACGATGATGCCCAGAAACTCAGAGTGGACATGCCGTCTCTGTAATATTTTGGTAGAGTAATTGGACCCCCTGATTCAACCTAGGAGGGAAGAGAAGGTTATAGGATTGTTAATGGGAAGCAAGAAAATAAGGGGGGGGGGGGGGTCGAGAGAACGAGAAGAACAGTGCTAGAAAGCTGGCCTGCCTTAAATAAGTTTTTAGGAAGTAGGTGATTGGTTAAGGAGACAAAGTGAGGCATGGTTCCACTGCCAAACCTTTGTTAACAGGTTAACTAACTGAATTATGGGATGAAGAATGTAAAGTTAAAGTCGAATTTTTGAAGTTGAATTTTTTTTCCCAAATGATGTTTTACAGATTCAGAAAATTTTCAATGTATGTCTGATAATATTTTTTTCTTCTGGAGAAAGTCTTATTTGTTTTATATCAGCTAGATTAAAAGCAGTAAGTAATTATTTTTTTCGACTGACTTCAGAACAAACCATCATTATACAATACATTGCCTAATTACCCTAACCTGCCTAGTTAACCTAATTAACCTAGTTAGGCCTTTAAATGTCACTTTAAACTGTTTAGAAGTGTCTTTAAAAATATCTAGTAAAATGTTATTTACTGTCATCATGGCAAAGAGAAAATAAATCAGTTATTTGAAATGAGTTATTAAAACTATTATGTTTAGAAATGTGTTGAAAAAATCTGCTCTCCGTTAAATAGAAATTGTTGGAAAAAATACACAGGGGGGTAATAATTCTGACTTCAACTGTATATGCATGTAAATGTTTCGTTTGGCAAATTTTATCTGAGCTCCTCAAGCACAGTTCACCCCAAAATGAAATATTACTCACCATTTACTCAACCTCCAAACCTTTAGGTCTTAGAAGGATCTGTTGAACACAAAGGAAGATATTTTGAAGAATACTGAAAACCGGTAGCCATTGACATCCATAGTAGGAAATAATAAAATATCTATTTAGGTCAGTGACAGGTTTCCAACATTCTCCAAAAAAACTAATTTGTGTTAAAAAAATCTCAAACAGATCTGGATTTTCATTTATTATTTTCCTTCGGCTTAGTCCCTTTATTCATCAGGGGTCACCACAGTGGAATAAACCGCCAACTTATCCATGATATGTTTTACACAGTGGATGCCCTTCCAGCTGCAACCCAATACTGGGAAACACCCATACACTCTCACATTCACACTCATACACTACGGCTAATTCACTTTATTCAATTCACCTATAGCGCATGTTTTTGGACTTTGGGGGAAAACCGGAGCACCCAGAGAAAACCCACACCAACACGAGGAGAACACCAAACTCCACACAGAAATGCCAACCTACTCAGCCGGGGCTTGAACCAGCTACCTTCTTGCTGTGAGGTGACAGTGCTAACCACTGAGCCACCGTGTCACCCAGATTTGGATTAGTATTATATATATTTATTTTGTGTGGTTGAACTGTCCCTTTAAAGTAAAATTCCACCCAATATTTGCCAAACGTACAGTAGTAGCCACTCTAATAATTCGTCCTGACATGTGTGTTGTTATGTGGCATATGACATCTATCATGTATACGAAAAATATGTGGTTAAAACGTTCCAAGTACAGTTAGTGGCTGGGTTCAAACTCCACACAAACAGCTCCTTAACCATAAACATGCGTCTAACCTCAAATCCAGTTATTTGTGCAGGCGATGAAATGACAGAGACCGGACTGTGCTGGAAAGCATGCTGTGTGGTTACAGTCAGCGGGGCGTTCATGGTCAAACCCATGACAAGTGGAAGCCAAATGCGATTTATTGCTCCAGTCACTTTTCCTCAGTGTGTTCCTCTCATTACTGAACTGAGTCTGAGGAGCATTTTCAGCCTCAGCAAAGCATGTCTTATGAGGATCACAACTGAAATAAAATGCAATGATGATCTGAAATGAGCTGTAAAATTGGCTTGTTACGTTGAGGAATTCACTTTATTTTAACATCTTTAAGGCAGCTCAGTGGCTCAGTGGTTAGCAGTGGCGCTTCCTAGCAAGAAGGTCGCTGGTTTGAGTCATAAGGTTTTGAAAACATTTGTATCATTGGTAACACTTTGCAATAACTACACACTATGAATCATTTATTAAACATCTGCATTTAGTGAATTCATTATCTGTTAAAGATTAACTCTACATTAATAAACGTTAGTAAGCAGTTTATAACTGCAGGTACAAATGCTGTATTATTGACATAAGCACATTTATAATGTGCTTAATAATTGTACTTTCATACTTTGTGACTGGTTGATTTTTCATTACTAAATTAAGTATTGCATTATTTACAAATCATTTGTATTTAAGAGTAGTTGAGGGTTTTTATGATCATTCAGAATGAGTCAGTAAATGATTAATAAACTATTCAAATTAACATTTATAATTCTTATTATTCAGGCATATAGTAATGCTTACTATGTATCTTAATAAATGCTTTGTTAACTCAACTTCATGCAGTTTTGTGACCTAATCTAAAGTGAGGACTATTTATGCTTTATAAATCCCTTATAAATAACAAGAAGAAATGATGGGGAGAACATGCAAACTCCACACAGAAATGCCAGCCTGAACTCGAACCAGTGACCTTCTTTCTGCGAGGCGACAGTGCCGTCACTGAGCCACCGTGTTGTCTTATTTATTTTATTTTATTAGTAAAGAAACCACATGAAAAAAACTCATTCATGTTTGAACATTTAATTGACCCAGCATTCATTGACCCAGCCATTATGCTGATCATTGTTTATAGGCATTCAAATCTCCATCCCATCATGTGCAGGTGTTTGTAAAGGGCATGCTGGAGGCTAAAAGCTATTGAAGCAGTATGTGTGTGTGTGAGTGTGTGAGTGTGTGAGTGTGTGTGTGTGTGTGTGTGTGTGTGTATGTGTGTGTGTGTGCGTGCGTGCGTGCGTGTGTGTGTGTGTGTGTTTTATATTATACGCTCTCATATTTCCATGCTATGTGCTGATGCAGCATGAGGCTTGTGGTGCACCTGGTGTGTGAGAAGACTTGACCAGATGCTGATGATCTTGTGACACACACACACACACACACACACACACACACACACACACACACACACACACTCACTCATTTCTGAATACTAGTTATTCTGTAGGCAAATTAAAATTCAAATATTACTTCACGCAGGAACATGTTTTTGCCCACACCCACACACTCACATGGACACACACGGACATGCAGGCCCACTCACACATACACACACCATTTGTTTTGTATATCATATGGATTTAAATATAAGTTAAAGAAATGGCTAAAAGCAAATCAAGTTTGTAATCATGTGTAATTTTTCTGTCTGACATTTAAGAAATTCTTATTACATGTTTTATACTGTTGTCATTTGTAATTTTACTGTTTTTGTATGTGTGATCATGTGTTTTTGATTTTAGGTTGCCTTTTAAAATCTGGCAGGGGGCAACAGATGAAAATTAGCCCCTGTGGCTAACTCTGGCTTATTTACAGTTTCACTGTTTATTAATGAGCATTGTCCCTGTTAAATTAATAAATTAATCATATGGATGTCACTATTCTTTCAGGCAGCATGGTGGCTCAGTAGTTCCCCATCGGGAGGGGAACTTTAATGCTATGTGGAAGACTTCCACTATGGGGATTTCGTCAGAATCCAATCATTTGAAAGAATAATAAAACGGGCCAATGAAATGCCAATGAGTTGGCAGAGTCAGCGTGCACAGCTGGCGTCAATTACAATCGGTGTTGTTTAAAGACGTGGCTCGTGCCACGCCGAGGCATCCTTTTCACTTTCAGAGCCTTTCACTAAGCTTCTGAGAGAGTCTTCGAGGGTTTTCTCCAAGTGAATCTTCACAGAGAGAGAACGAGAAAGCAGGCTGCTTCTCCTGGTCCAGAGTGTGTGATACGCGGCAGCAGACGGTCGAGCTAGGTTTCTCCCTTGCCTGGCGTTATTTGGGTCCAGTCCTCCAGAGCCGTAAGTTTTTATAAAAGAGCTACACAGTTGTGCAGCGCATCTTTTCAAGACGTCGTTTCGACCATGCATTTCTGGATGCGGTGGTTCCCTGTCCCCGGATAATGGGCACGAGCACTGCATTTCATGTCTGGGGGTCCAGCATATTGGGGGTCCAGCATATTGAGCATTATTTCGAACGCATCGAAAAAAGGAAAAGGGGATTATTGTCTCAATGGACAGTGATTTTACATAAGACAAATAGTACAAAACTAGCAAACACATTGCTTTAAACTCAGTTCTCAGATAACATTACCTTAAAAAAATATAATGTGTTTTTTAAAGGTAAATGAAGGTGTAGATTATACAGTGTGTTGTTAATTGCAGAGCTCCTCTAAAGAAAAAAAAAAGTTCTGAATGAGATCAAGCTTCAGGCAGGTAATAAAAAGTAACACAAAAGTAACCCAAAAGTAACGCATTACTTATCATAACAAAGTAACGCAACTAGTTACTTTTTTAAGGAGTAACTCAATATTGTAATCCGTTACTTTCAAAACTAACTTTCCCCAACACTGTCACTTTGATGGCTTAGGTGAAATTAAAACTCGAAAAGTAAACACGAAAAGTAACACGAAAGTAAAACTCACCACAGGATGTCAACTAGTTAAGACATGGGCTTCCCTGAAAACATCTTTTGTAAAACTTTGGAAGGGGTCCAAAAAATAGTGACTGAGCGTTATTTTTGCCGTGCGATTTCAGTTTTGTGTAATGTGATCATCATGGATTATCATGTGTAAAAGTGCAAAAATATTCATACATGCTGTGGAGAGGTAAGCATGATCGAACACCCAATGAGGGGGGAGAGCAGGCTTGGAGCCCGGCGGCTAATCAGCAGGCCAATCAGAAATAATAAATAACACCTGTTTATTCTAGTGATTGGGCCGGAGAGACAACCTTCTTAAGGAGAACAGAAGGAGCAGCCGGGAGAAGAGGGAGAGAGCACACACACACGCACACTACGGGTGTTGTGCACTCATTTAAAAAAATAATAAAACTATACTGCTTACCTGAATCGCCGACCCTGTCTTCTTCTTCCCCTAATATCGAACTTTGCTACAGTGGTGCCGAAACCCGGGAAGAAGAAGAAACCCTGCTGCCAGAATGGTTACTCCGTCTACCAGTCCATGTGCGGAAGTCATCCAGGCGCTCGCGGCCCTCCACCAACAACAACACCATGCGCTGGGGGAGCTGAGAAAAAATCTGGAAAGACGCTTCCAAGTCCTCGTAGAGGCCCAGCGGGAGGACCGCGAGCTAATCCGGAGTCTGCTGGTCCAGGAGATCCGGCCCGCTCCGACATCTGCCGCCCACCCTCCCATCTCGCTACAGAAGATGGCACCGGAGGACGACCCGGAAGTGTTCCTGGACCTCTTCGAGAGGTTGGCGGAGGCGTGTGGCTGGCCGCGGGCCGAGTGGCCGGTAAGAGTCATCCCCCTGCTGTCAGGCGAAGCCCAAATTGCCGTGCAGCAGCTACCGGCCCAGAATCTCCTGGAGTACGCTCACCTGAAGCGAGCCGTTCTCCAGCGGGCCGGCCGCAATCCGGAAGAGCAGCGTCAGCTCTTCCGCTCCATGGAGCTGACTGCCAGTGGCCGGCCCTTCGTGTTCGCTCAGCAGCTCCGTGACGCCTGCCGCAGATGGCTGGTGAAGGATGGCCGGACCACCGACCAGCTGGTGGATGCCGTGGTGCTGGAGCAATTCATCACCCGCCTCCCCTCCCGAACATCGGAGTGGGTCCAGTGCCACCGGCCAGAGGATCTGGAGACGGCCATCCGGCTGGCGGAGGATCACCTGGTGGCGAGGGCCAGGGTCGGCGAAATAACCTCTCTCTCTTCTCCCCCTCTCCCTCTCTCTCCTCCTGTTCCCAGGCCCAGACTGCGGGGACCGCCCACTCCAGCACCCAGATGGCGGTGCACAGAGGCGGACCTGCCGAACGTCCCAAGGGGGGCGGGTCCATATCCGGACGGCGGGGTGGAGCAACGACCCCTGGCAGTTCCCCAGACAGCGCCAGGTCTCTCTCCGGTTCAATCGGTTGGTCTTGCTGGCCCTGGGGGTATAGTGAGAAGGGCTGGGCCGATGCATTGGCGCCGCGGGGGCGAGAATAGCACACCAAAAATCTGCTCCATGAAGGAGGTGAGTGCGCTGATTCGGGTCCCCGCCACGCCAATCGTCGCCCCCGGTCGCGACGGGCTATACCGGATACCAGTGAGTATAAAAGGGGGTACATATCAAGCTTTGGTGGATTCGGGGTGCAACCAAACCTCCATCCACCAAAGCCTGCTTCAAGACCCGGCATTGGATACGAGCCGCACAGTAAGGGTAAGGTGTGTGCACGGGGATGTAATTCACTACCCGCTAACGGCGATAGACATTCAATTCCGGGGTAAAAAGCATAGCGTTGAGGTAGCAGTTAACCCGCACCTCAAACACCCGCTAATTCTGGGAACCAATTGGCCTGGATTTAATAGATTATTAGGGGTCTTATGTGCGGGTGTGTCTTGGAAGAAGAGATCGCCGGGTAGGGGGTGTGTCGCTCAGCTGGGGGAATCCCAAGCGGTGACGTCACGCGCTGTCTCAGGGGAAGGGCTGGGAATTTCCCGGTGTAAAGACTTTCCCCTGGAACAGTCGCGTGACGACATGCTGAGACATGCACTCGAAAGAGTGCAGGTGATAGATGGGGAAAACCTCCAGCCTGACCGGCCCCTCTCCTATCCATATTTTTCGATCATTAATGACAGGGTGTATCGAGTGACCCAAGACGCTCAGACAAAAGAAGATACTACCCAATTATTAGTACCAAAGAGCCGTCGGGAAATGCTTTTCCAGGCGGCTCATGCTAATCCTATGGCTGGACATTTAGGTCAGGCGGCCACATTAAATCGCCTCATGACCCGATTCTTTTGGCCGGGCATTCACGGGGATGTCAGCAAATGGTGCGCTGCGTGCCGTGAATGTCAGCTGGTAAATCCACCGGCCACCCCAAAAGCGCCTTTGCGCCCGTTACCAATTATGGAGATGCCCTTCGAGAGAATTGGTATGGATCTCATCGGGCCATTAGAGCGATCCGCACGCGGGCACCGGTTTGCACTAGTCCTAGTGGATTATGCAACCCGCTACCCGGAAGCAGTAGCGCTCCGTAACATCTCAGCAAAAAGTGTTGCGGAAGCTCTGTTTCGTATAATCTCCCGAGTGGGAATCCCCAAGGAGATTCTCACTGATCAAGGCACCGCGTTCATGTCACGCACCATGCGCGAACTTTATGGATTATTGGGCATTAAATCCATTCGCACCAGCGTCTATCACCCACAAACAGACGGGCTGGTGGAAAGGTTTAATCGCACGCTTAAATCAATGATCCGTAAATTCGTTCACGAGGACGCGAAAAATTGGGATAAGTGGTTAGAGCCCTTGTTATTTGCTGTGCGGGAGGTTCCCCAAGCCTCCACGGGGTTTTCCCCCTTCGAGCTTCTCTATGGCAGACAGCCCAGAGGGGTTTTGGATGTCATTAGAGAGGCTTGGGAGGACGAGCCTTCTAAGAGTAAAAATGAAATTCAGTATATTCTGGACCTTAGAGCAAAACTCCACACACTGGGGCGGCTCTCTACGGAGAATTTGCTTAAGGCTCAGGATGACCAACGCCGGCGATATGACAAGGGCACTAAACTACGTAAATTTGCACAGGGAGATAAAGTCCTTGTACTATTACCCACTTCCAGCTCTAAATTACTCGCCAAGTGGCAAGGGCCGTTTGTGGTCACACGACGAGTCGGTGATCTCGATTACGAGGTGGTTCGTTCGGACAGGGCTGGTTCACGTCAGATTTATCACATTAATCTGCTGAAGCAGTGGAGGGAGCCAGAGGAAGTGGCGCTGGCTACGCTTGTTACTAACGAGGATGACCTGGGGCCAGAGAGCCCCGGCCGGGGACGGCCGGGCGCTCTGGTCACCGGAGGGGATCATCTCTCAGCGAGCCAGCTCCTCGATATCCGGCACCTCCAACGTGAATTCTCTGATGTGTTCTCACCCCTGCCCGGTCGTACTAACCTGATTCAGCACCATATCGAGACCGAACCGGGCGTGGTCGTTAGGACCCGGCCGTATCGCCTACCTGAACACAAGAAAAAAGTGATTCAGGAAGAATTGAGTAATATGTTGAAAATGGGAGTAGTAGAAGAGTCCCACAGCGACTGGGCCAGCCCGATTGTCTTGGTACCCAAGACTGACGGCTCGGTCCGGTTCTGTGTGGATTATCGCAAGGTAAATGCGGTGTCAAAATTCGACGCCTATCCAATGCCGCGTATTGACGAGTTGCTCGACCGGTTAGGTGCTGCTCGATTTTACTCGACTTTGGATTTAACGAAGGGCTATTGGCAGATCCCCTTGACTCCAATATCCCGCGAAAAAACGGCTTTCACAACGCCGTTTGGATTACACCAATTCGTGACACTTCCGTTCGGGCTGTTCGGGGCACCGGCAACGTTTCAGCGTCTGATGGATAAAATACTCGGCCCTCACGTGGCATATGCCGCTGCTTATTTAGATGACATCATCATTTACAGTAATGACTGGCAGCGGCATATGCAACACCTGAGGGCTGTATTGTCGGCGCTGAGACGGGCCGGGCTCACGGCTAACCCACGGAAGTGCGCAATTGGGCGAGTGGAAGTAAGGTATCTGGGCTTCCACTTAGGCCACGGGCAGGTGCAGCCCCAAATTGATAAGACTGCAGCTATTGCCACCTGTCCGAGACCTAAGACCAAGAAGGAGGTGAGACAGTTTTTGGGGCTGGCGGGATACTATAGGCGTTTTGTCCCTAATTATTCGGCCCTCGTCAGCTCATTGACTGATCTCACTAAAAAGGAGGGACCAGATACCGTCCAATGGTCGGAGCAGTGTCAACAGGCCTTCTCAAAGGTAAAATCTATACTTTGCGGGGGGCCACTATTGCACGCTCCTGATTTTGCTCTCCCCTTTCTGTTACAGACGGATGCATCCAATCGGGGTCTGGGGGCGGTTCTCTCCCAGGAGGTGGCAGGAGTGGAACGGCCGGTGCTGTACATTAGCCGAAAACTCAGTAAGAGTGAGGCTAAGTACAGCACCATAGAGAAGGAGTGCCTGGCGATCAGGTGGGCCGTTCTCACTCTTCGCTATCACCTCCTGGGCAGGGAATTCGTCCTCTGTTCAGATCATGCTCCTCTCCAGTGGCTTCACCGCATGAAGGATACCAACGCGCGGATCACCCGTTGGTATCTAGCGTTACAGCCTTTTAAATTCAAGGTGGTCCACAGGCCGGGGGCGCAAATGGCTGTGGCCGACTTCCTCTCCAGGGCGGGGGGGGGAGGGCTGCAGGCCGGACGGCTCCCCGGCCTGAGGCGGGCGGTGGGGGTATGTGGAGAGGTAAGCATGATCGAACACCCAATGAGGGGGGAGAGCAGGCTTGGAGCCCGGCGGCTAATCAGCAGGCCAATCAGAAATAATAAATAACACCTGTTTATTCTAGTGATTGGGCCGGAGAGACAACCTTCTTAAGGAGAACAGAAGGAGCAGCCGGGAGAAGAGGGAGAGAGCACACACACACGCACACTACGGGTGTTGTGCACTCATTTAAAAAAATAATAAAACTATACTGCTTACCTGAATCGCCGACCCTGTCTTCTTCTTCCCCTAATATCGAACTTTGCTACACATGCATAAACTTTAAACCTAATTTACTGTAATAAAGATAACTACACATGCTATTCTTGTCATATCTTTTTAAGATACTGCATATTTATTCCCTGAAGTAAAACACTGAGATGTTGTGTTTCATTTCATTTGCATTAACATTGCTATAAACATGTTGAACAATGCAGAATTAAGCTGAAAGCATCTGTCATTAAGCTACAGTGTTGACAAAATGGCAAAAAAAAAAACCCTTTTGAATCATTTTCTTTCACGTTGAATTTGCGATTATGTCTACTTTTACCAGAGTGAAAATTGACATCCCTTGTAAAATAAAGAAAGTGCTTTATGCCATCATCTTTAACTCGATTGATTTTAACAAAATTGATGCTACTTGACACGGTAATTTTTTATTTTTGTTAAGTGAAACATATTCGTGTTTGTTTATTTTATATCAACATAGGCTCCTTCTGAAAACGTAGCCCTATTTCTGGAGATTGCGAATTATGTAGCGAAAGCCACATATGGTCAATTGCTGGTCAATCAGTGCACTTTAGAACACTATCGGTTGGGTTTAGGGAAGGGGGTGTATGGGGGTATTGGTCGGTTGGTCAGTAAGTCAGTCAGTGAATCGACAGCGACCTCTGGTCTTACGTGAAAACAGCCAAACTGATCTCACAAGAAAACGTAAGTATTTTACTTTTGTCAGTTTAGTGGCTAATTCATACGAGTTCAGTCAAACGAAATAGTACGATTTTAAAAAGGAGGCATGGCAACTAACCCCACCCCTAAACCCTACTTTCATTGGGGCATGAGCAAATCATACTAACTTGTACGAATTAGATCGTACGAATTCATACGAATTAGCCACTAAATCAAAAAGTTATGAATTACTGTGAGATTGTGTTGGTACAGCAAGCCCGAATGGCACTCGCGAGAGAAATTAGAGATCTGAAAAAGTGTAAACAGCGGCCTCTGATGGATTCACGTGAACAAAAACTGCAAAAAAAGAACCTCGTGGGACGTATTTGGCGCTCTTCAGAAATGTATATAGGGCTACGAATGAGCTTGGGTTGTTTTTTTATGAATGTGTTCTTCCTCTCACAAATGCACTGCATGTAAAATTAGGCAAAAGTGTTTTGTTGATAGGCTGCTGTTGTTTGTGCATATAAAAATAAACCCCTCAACATTTATTTTCAAAAATGCAAGACGGATGGGTAAACAGGCATTTTAAGTGAGAAAGTGAACCAAATTATGTCTTAGGTGAATTGTTTTGTATTTAGCATATTTTGTAATATTATTTACAGTAATGTTTCTATTCTAATTATATTGTTGCATTTATATTTGGCTGCAAGGACAGTAAGTATTATACAGTATATTCTTGTAAGTCATTGCAATGCATGTTCAAGTCCACCCTCATATAAAAAGTGGTTTCCCCCAAAGTACACAGTACAGTTTGCCCTACACTCCCCACACAGTTTCAGTTGGAAATACATACTAAAATAAACGTTTGAAGCAACTTCTGGTTCACACAGACTTTAGAACAGCCTTCTAATACTCCACTAATAGGTGACAGTTAGTACTATTTATGAATTTATTTTCAGTTATAGCATTTGCTGAGGGACCATCAAAATAGGAAGTCAGCAGATATTAAACAGAGTCTACTAATACTATAATGAGAGTCAGATGGCACAATGTACAGTTGCAAAGTCAACTGAATATCTAACAGAGACAAAAAAAAAGACAGAAGTGTAACTGCTGTTCATATTTTACAAATGAAGTATCTAAACTGCAGATCAAGACTCAATTCCTAACTAAATAACTCATTTTCCAAGTTTGTCGATTGCTGCAGGCGTCCATATCTAATGACCGTCTGGACGCAGCTGCACATTTTCCAAAACTCTGCCGAGTTAAGGAATGCTTTGAGTTTGACCTGTTTGCTCATTTTCCAGACGAGTGTAATTCCCAACTGAGAGTGTGATTGCCAGAACACATCACAGGAATCTGGACTTCAGCAGATTCAAGCATTTTGTTTTTACATCGATTACATGGTAAATGATGATAGTGATGATGATGATGATGATGATGATGATGATGATGATGAGAGTTTTCTTACTGTAACCATCAACTGTTTTATTGTGGATCGATGTGAGAATGTGAAACAATTGCTAAAGGAATAAAAAAATGGAGTCTTCTGTTTGTTGAATTTTTGATGATAAAAGAAATTTGCCAAAATTTCCAAAAATGTTTAAATTTTAATGATACATGAATTTAAACATGTTTAATCATGCTCTATAGAGTACAAGAAAAACTCCAAGCTCTTAAAGGTTATTAATAATAAAAATACTTCTTTAAAAAACCAATTTATTCAGTTAAAAATTTTCTCTACTGTTGAAACTTTTCTAAAACGTAAAATAAATAATATAATAATAATAATAATAATAATAATAACAACAACAAATATTAATTGCAATTGTATACTGGCCAGTCCAATACAATAAAAATCTGAATATTTTCAACATACATACACGTTAACAAACATACATATTAATAAATAAATATGCAGAAATAAATGCAGTTACACATGGGTCAATCTTTTAATATAAATGAGAACTAGGTATAATTCCCAGTATAATTTATAGCATTTCCCAGTGTGCTTTACCAAACTGCATACCAAACATGCATTATTATAAATGAGAATTGGGTAGAAATAAATAAATAATTAATTCCGTCATTCACAGTGTGTTTTACCAAACTGCATACTAAACATTGATTAGGAAACTGTATTAAAAAATGTAAAAATTACATTGCATAATGTTCAATATTTTGATTGATTTTACATCATAATGTTTAATAATAAAACATTTAAGTTCATAAAACTTGCTTTAAGCTTTGTAAATATTAAAAATTCATATAATTATGAAAAAAATCATAATACCAACATGATTAATTATTACAATTCTTCTATTTTTATAGGCTAATCTGTTTTTCTTAAAGAAATATCATTCAAATAATAACTGGATAGCTAACTGACTGACTGACTGACTGACTGACTGACTGACTGACTAACCAGCCAACCAACCAAATAAAAAATAAAAAATAAAAATAAATAAATAAATAACTAAAATAATAAATAAATAAATAAATAAATAAATAAATAAATAAATAAATAAATAAATAAATAAATAAATATTGTCCAGTGTGTTTTACCAAACTGAATATCAAACATTGATTAATGCAAACAAAAATGAGGTATTAATGAATAAATTCACAGTGTGTTTTAAACATTAAACATTAGTTTAAACATTAGTTAACATTAGTTAATGTCAGTTAATGTATTTACTAACATGAACAAACAATTAGAAATACATTTATTATGGTACTTATTCATATTTGTTAGTTAATGTTATTTAAGTTAAGATTATTTCAGTTCATGTTAACTGTCATGTTAAGTGCATTAGCTTAGCATACTATTAACTATGCATAATATTGGATATTAATAATATATTAATGTTGATTAATAGGTAATAACTAAAACTATGATTAATAGATGCTTTACAAGATTATTCATACTTACATAATGTATTAGTAAATACATTAAATAACTTTAACTAATGGACCATTATTCTAAAGTGTTAACACTTTTGTTTCTTCTTCCAGAATTTTGAGTTCTAAAATAGCAAGATACACAGTAACTGATGTTTGAACTGTGAGAGCTTGATTTCTATTTTCCTTTCATTTCTTTCTAAATGAAACAGATTTGTGAAACCACAAAAGTCTAGTAAAAAAGAAATGTAGTGGATTTATTTTAATAAACGCCATTTATTTGATTGAACTAAATGAATCCGTGGTCCACCGAATGCTCTTGGGTTTATTCAGGCTGTTAATGGACACTGACACTGATTGCTTGTCTAAACTCCAGTGAGAAGAGACTGACTCTTAAGCAGAGAGCCATCAGGACTGGACAAGCCTCTATTCTCCTGCTGTCTCTCCTGCCACCTATAACTGTCTCTTTGTGGCGTGTGTGAACCTTCAGGCTTCCCTCTGCTTCCCAGACCTCAGCGGGTCACCAAACAGACAGAGGCTGTGTTTGTGTTTGCACAGGGGACACACAGCACTTCACAAGCATTCGTCATGCCGGTTATTCAGATTCATTTCAAACCCATTCACAGAAAAGTCACTGTGAAAGACGCCGAAAAAGCAGAACTGCGACAATGAATTTGAACTGATTTGCTGGTCAAGGACGTAAGAAATGAAATGAAAATGAGTATTAGAGAGAGGTATAATAAGTCAATGCTGGAGGTCTGTTAGTTGTGACAATAAAAACATGGAAAAGAAATGGTCTTTCAATAGACATCTGCAGTTTGGACTGCATGTCAAGGCCAGTCCCCTAAAAATATCCAACAATCCGACCTTTTTATGGCACAGCAAGGTTACTTGAGGTTTGGTTATACAGTGCTTAGCATATATAAGTACACCCCTCACAAATCTCTCTTTTAAAATTCATATTTTAAATAGGAAGCTGTACACTGTTATATTTATACATTAGATTAGTTGGAACTGAAGCCAAATCTGGAGCTTATCTAACAAAATAACTAACGATAATGGTCCAAAAACTAGTCCATCAAAACTTATATGTTATAGTTATATGTTATAATATATAAATAATATATGGAATATTATCACTCCATAACTCAGAAAATACTGCTTCCTAATATATATATATATATATATATATATATATATATATATATATATATATAAATCTGTTAAATGAGCTGTATGCAAGTGCTGATAAAAGTAAGATTAACATATCCCTCAGTGAATAAGAATAAAAACCCATTTTAAGAAAATAGCCTTTTAAAATGTGTATTCTCCCCAAAAAATACACTCAATAAACGCTTAAAGGTATATTTTGTATGTTTTCTTTCCATTAAAAAAAAAAATTATATATATTTATATTGTGTCTCATCTTAAAACCTTCAGCAGGTTGAATAACTAATGAAATGACACGAGTTCACCCTTTGAATCATTAGTAAAGCGCTGTCCGTGACTGATTCCTCTGCTGGAATGCACATGTGCTGCTTCAGACTAGCAGGTGCACAGCGATGGCGTGATTTCGAGAGAGCTCACAGGCTGTCAGGACCTGCTTAACCAGGTGCACCATGAAGACTGCTCCATCTGTACAGAATCCATGTGCTAAACCAACCAGAACCAACCGGAAACCTCTATAAAGGGCACAGGGTCACCATCAGCCAGACCACATGGGTTGAAACCAGCTGTGTGAAACCATAAATCAGGGCTTAAGTGGGAAGAGTCAATGTAGGATTAATGTAAAACATCTTGGTGAGATCATTATTTTTATATAAATGCTTTGTGATGATAAACGTATTTTGCACTCTTTGGTTGTGACATTGGACGTGATATTGCATTTTCACTGTCACACAGGACAAAAATGAACATAATTAATAATGCCATCATTTAAAATGCGGCAAATTGTTAAACATTGCTTTGTTTTTCATATACCTCATGCTATAAAAATGCTGTGTCATTACTTTTTCTTGAGCCAAATATCAAAATTGTCCTATGGTGCGACCGTCTCATGCATATTTCAATAACTCAACAATTAAAAAGAAAATTGTAACATTTTTAGTAAACACTTCAGGCATAATTTTACAAGTGGCTGTTTTAGTAAATTAGATTTTTATTTCTGAAAATATAGGAACTTACTACATTTTTAAAACTACATTTTGTCCCTGAAAACATGTCCTCTGGTGTGACACTATGCTAATTTTAAATCAGACAATTCTACTGAAAAGTTTCATTGTTGTTGTTCATTCATCTTGTGAAGCAAGTGACATGCACCTATACATTCTTGTCAGAGTTTTTCACGTTTCATATTTCGTCACCTGTAAATTATAAGGTTCTATCTGACATTTTTGTCAAAACTGAGTTATTCACATATTCTTATTAAATGAAACTTATTTACATCATGTGAAGTTGTTTACATTTTAAGACTTTTTATTTAAAAAACAAAAAACGTTTTATCTACAAAGTCGAACTCTAGCTTGGCTCTATAACATTCTTTCTGTGAGCCAATCAGCATTTCGAATGCATGTACAAGGACCAATCAGGATCCGCTTTCTTTATCATTTTGCCGAACTGCTCTGTTGATAGAGCGGAAGACCAGAAAGAAACACAAAATCAGATCTAAATAATGCCACACCACATAAAATTGAGCAAAAACCTGAAACTGAAAAGATGTGTGTAAATGTAATGATTTAGAAGCTTTTTTTGACATTGAGATGAAATGTTCAATTTTACATCGTTGAAAAAGAAACAGCTATTTAAAAATGTAATATATTAAATGTGAAATATTTTTATATGTGTATATATAGTCAGTGAAACATTGTTAAACAACTCATTTGCTTTGCTCATTGTCTGTTTTCTTTTAAAGTCTTTACATTTGATATTAAGCCTTAAAGGGCAAATACTTAATTTAATTTATAAAGCATATAATTCAATAATATAGTTTATTAAATCATATAAAGCATATAATTCAATAAATATTACCATATTAAATACCTAAAATTAACATCTGGTCTGGACAAAATATTTAGCACAGCCTTGATTTGAACAAGAAAAAATATTCATCTTAAAACATTAAATAAATGTTATAAAAAGCAAAAATGTCAATTTCTTATACATTAACATATTGTTAACACTACAATTTTTATGTTTTTAATCAAATAAATAAGCAGACAGATTGTATTTCTTGAAAAGTAATGCTTCAATTAATGATCTGCCAGATAGAACCTTATAGTTCCAAGCGGAAAATTACTTTTTAGAATAAGAAGAATCTATCTGCATTTACTCTGTTTTTTTTTTTTTTTTTTGCCCCAATTTGCAAATTTAAGAGAATTTTGATCGTCTAGAGTACATTTAGGGTCTCTGGCATGTTAATGTATGAAAGAGAACTGCTACACACATATTGTTTGCCGTAAGGAATACAAAAACTTTGAAGCTCAATATCTCAAAATCATTTAGAACGCAGACAGACCTTTATAATTCTAAGACAACAATTCCACATTTTAGAAACCACTATAAACTTGTTAGGTTTTATTATCTTTTGGTGTGACAACCCTATTTATTGAAAATGTCCAAGTCATACAGAAAAAATATTATAAATAATTTTATATAAAATAAATATCCCTTTATGAATTTAAGAGTCCAATAGAAAAGATAAATAACATTTAACACTATTTGTATATTGTTAAGAGAGTTTTTTTTGCAATGTCAAACTATAGGACGTATTTAAGGTAAATAAAAAAATGTTTTTAAAGTAAAGTGAAAGAATTGATAAAGTTAGTGACCCCTTATATTTTCACAAACATTAGACTTCAAACTACATAAATATATCTATTTTGTTCTTCGAAAAGGGTGTTTTACATTAAAAAAAAAATAAAAATCTTTTTTACTGCATTTTGTCAACTATTTCCCAGTACTAGGTTGTGACTAGAATTCAATTCAATTCCATTCACCTTTATTTGTATAGCGCTTATACAATGTAGATTGTGTCAAAGAATGGCATCCGCTGCGTAAAACATATGCCGGAATAGTTGGTGGTTAATTCCACTGTGGTGACCCCTGATAAATCAGAGACTAAGTCGAAGGAAAATAACCTATTGAATTAATATTTGTCAACTACTTACTTAGCAATATGTGCATATATTTAATAGCAGGAAGAGTTAAGTTTAGCTTTACATAAGAAGTAGTTGGTCTGCAGCATTAAAGGACTTAACGGTTGAGTTTAGTCTGCTGCTGTGATTTTGAGTTCTCCAACAAGGAGGCTTTCCATACTAAGCAAATGTGTTTGCTAATTTGAAGATTTGGACAAAGAAATTTGGTGTGACATTTCACCGTGGGCTGAGATTGGGACGGACAGCTGTTGTTCCCAGTCACAGGATTCCAGATGACCAGCTTGTGAGATTCCTTCTCTGCTTTGCTTTTCTTCTCTATGTTTTTTATCCTGTCCCCAAACTGTTAAATGTCACATTTAGCCTAGAAACTAAACAAAGTGTCTGACGCACAATTCTGAGGAGAGGTTTGGAAAATCCATTGTTCATTTTGATGAAAATGTTGGCTGAGATTTGCTTGACAATATCTCACATTAAGCTCCATTCACTCCCACTCATAGAGCTCATCTTTATTCACAGACAGATTAATGGGTATACTTTTATTATATCGAAAGGAAAGGTGGAACAAAAAAACTCATAATTTATTAAAATTTTCTGAATTAGTTCATCACACAAAGTAATAATACTTTTATTATAAATACTTTAATTTAAATACTTTTCTATTAAAATACACTGTAAATAAACGTTGGGTTCCACACAATCGATTTGTGTTGGGACAACATGAATGAATTAAGATACCTTACTATTGTTTTTTTAATTTAAGTGAATTGAACATAAAACAATTAAGTCCCAACCCCCCAAAGAGTTTGCGGATATTAAGCAGAGATTCTATTAATGACTGGTAGTTAACATGGTTATAAAATTAATTATAGTCAACAAAATGTCTAAAGGGCACTATCAAAATAAAGTGCTACCAATAAATATAGTTTACCAAAATGAAAACAGATGTGTGAGAAATAAACCAAAGTGAACAATACAACCCACCGGCAAACAATTGTGTGTTTTATAGACGTCTAATAGACATCTAAATGTAGACAGCTTGGCTGAAACAAGGCTAAAATTGGGCTGTCAATGAAAATATGATAGACATCTAAGAATAGCCCAAAACTAGACTAATCGTCAAATAGACAGATTAGACAGACTTCATATGTGTAGTCATTCATTTCTGTTTATTTGATGACTGGTCTAGTTTTGGCCTATTCTTAGACGTCTATTAGATTTTCACTGACAGCCCAAATTTAGCTTTGTTTTAGCCAAGAAAACTATGTTGAGACATCTATTAGACATTTATAAGACATCATTTGAAAACAAAAAATGCTTGCTGGTCATCGATCAGGTGTACGTTTCCCAAACAACGACGTAACTTGCAGCTGAACTATCATAGTACGATGCATCATTTGGGAAAAGAACTATGTAGTGACGAGTGTTTCCCAAAACCCCTAGTTTCTCTGTCGCAGATCCATTGCTTGAACCACGTTACTTATAACGTAAAACGCCTAAGTAAGGATGGAGTAACAACTTCTTTAGAGAAGAACCCCATAATTTTTTTGTGCAAGTTATATAGTTTTACACAAGCACGCATTTAAAATAAAATACAATATTAGTTTTGGTAAAAACATGCACTCGCTTTCCATATTAATTGAAATATATGTAAACGGCACGTATAGGGCCTGTGTTTGCTTTACTAATATTATTGAAAAGTTGAACATTACATATTCTATTCTAAAACATAAAATCACTTTCAAAAGCTAACACGTATTCTAATCTCATACATAAATCATATAAATGAATAAATAAGTAATGAGGCTATTTATTATAAAATGAAATTTAATATTTATTATTTATTAGGAAATTTTAAAAATCCTACTTTAATAATAATATTAAAATATTTATGATGATGATGATTATTATTATTATTATAATTATCATTAAGATATTGTTTATTTATTTTTTATTTTTTTGCTTTCACAAGCTTTGGAGACGTAACATAAATTCCGCTTTTAAATAATAGGTCACCTATAGCTTTTGCCATGAGGCTGTGTTCAAAATTACATCAATGTTTTCAAAGTGCACGTTCATGTAAACATGAAGATCTCTAAATCTAAACTGTAAAAATAGTTTAAAAGTAAATTACACCTAAGAGAGATGACCTTAATGCTTTTTTATTTTTAATCATTCCAACTTTGAATGTTAGTATATTCTAAATGAATAGGGCATAGGGTGGATAAGTGGGAATAGAACACAGCCAGGAACTATGTTTCTAACTACAGCTCCAGAGGTGTAGTTGCAAGTGCACAAGTTTGCGACGCAGTTTGCGAATGTTCGTTGGAATAATGGATTTGGGAAATGGCAAATCAACAAACTATGTTTGTAACGACGGAACTTGCGACCTTAGTTGGCTAACGATGGTTTTGGGAAACGCACCCCAGTTATGGTATCTATCCTGAGAAAGGTGTATTTCTTTTCATACATTAAATATATAGAATCTTCTTCATTAAGGCTGCATTTATGTACACTGCAGATCTTGATGGTCAATTCCGATTTTGTGATTATGTTTTGTGATTGTATTTGTTTGCTGACCAGCTTACATCATCTTTTAAAAGTGACTTGTATCCGATTGACTGCATTTACACAGCACACAGCAAAGTTGCAATGACCAGTAAAGATGCAATGACCACTGACTGACAGCTGACAATAAAAGAGCGCGCTTTTCTCCATTCCTGTATTTAATCTGTTTGCAGGATTTCATTTTTTTTTTTTATTCTTTTTGACAAGTTGTTTTACTATAGTTTATGACAGAAAAGTTCTCATTTGGCCATCTTCTTTTCATCTAGGCCTTTTTAAACCAGTAGGCATATTAATGTAATGTCCATGGCGTGATTTATGCACGTGATGTACGCAATAGTTTTATATTAGTTTATATTGCTTACATGGCGGATATTGCGCTCTCTCGCTCTCTTGTTAACATAAAATACTTGTGCTATATGAAAATATAAAAGCTTTTTTCTTGTGTATGAGATTTAAGGTTTGAGACTCTGCTGAAGTCTGTTTTGAAATGAAAGCGTCAGAGTTGACATTGTTTGCTATGGTTTTTAATGACTCGTATTGACATGTGAAAATCTGATCTACCTGCTTGCACTGCAGACACGAGGGTACAGATCCAATTCATATCGGATAAATTTCCACATATGAACCTGAATCGGATTTGAAGAAATCGAAATCCATGTGATTTTTTTTTCCTGCTTACACGTACATGGGCCATATCCGATCTGTGCCACATGGGTGAAAAAAATTCAGAATTCAGTTACTTGAACCATGCAGTGTAAACGCAGCCTAAATCTACATTTTGTAATCTAACAAAAGAAAACTCCTAGAGGTTTGGAACATCATGAGGATGAGTAAATGGCTGACCCGTTCCTTTAATCAGTGATTAGACATTTTCCGGCAGGATAGAGTGTTCACTGTTGTGTGCTGCGATACATCCCTGCTTGTCCTCGCTGGCTGATAGTGTGAGCAAAAGAGAGAGGGAGAAAGTAAGAGAGAACCAGAAAGCAACAGAAAGAGAGAGTCCCAGTTGTCCCTTCTTATCAGATGAGGCATCCACTTCAATTTGCAATTTTAATGAAAATCAGACACCTGCACTGCAAATGATCGCCACTCTGTAGACTCTGTAGCGAGAAGAGAGAGAAAGGGAGAGCGGGGTGGGAGAAAAAGAGCCTATAGTTCCTACTGGAGAGGGACAGAGGCTCTGGACGTATCTGGTTACTGTAGACCTACCAGACTGGGTTTTCAGATGATTGAGGTGGGAAAAGAAAGAGTTCCTTTCATTCAGGGTGCAGGGACAGGGATCTTCTCACATACTGAAAGAGTGTAGAGATGATGTCTGCTGTCGGGGCGGCCAGAAGACCTGATTACCCCCCCGGGAAGTACACACATGCTACACCCCTCCTCACCGAGAGGTAGTTCCATCTCTTAAGAGGCCACTGGGGTGAGGTGAGGCACCTCAGCAGGGCTGCCAGAGCGGGGTGTCCTTGGAAGGCCAGGGGAACCAAATCAGACTGCTTCTTGCTTATTCACATGAGAGAGACAAGCAGACAGACGAATGGAGAAAAGAGCGCAAAGAGGAGGTCATCATGATCTTATCGGTCCATTACTTGAACCCTCGCACACAAAAGCAGCTACTCTTTTACAGCTTGGCCTAGATGTAGGGCCAGCTCCCGCCTAGCGCATATGCGTATCGAGACAAAAGAGCTTTGGTGCAGGTGTTAGGAGATGCCACAGTCAGTAAAAAAGCTTGGTGCAAATTCGTTCCATGTTCGCATCCTCACGTTCAGATAATGGATAATGGAATTGTTGGCCCTTAAAACCTGTGGCCGCATTTTTAACCGGTCAGGCCTGCTAAATGCGTTTCAGGTTCTCACACACCGCTCTGCCCTGGATTGTACTTTTCCCTGGACCTAGTGGATAGAGCAATGGGTTCATGGGAACTTGCTTGTTGATAAGTCTTTTAACTGTTCAATATCATTAGTAATCATAGGTGTCTGTATGAAAGGATATATTGCTAACCCTAAAGTCCATGTTATACCTTCTTTTATTTGCTATTAGCTCAGGGGTAAGAAGAAGCTTCAAAAACCAAAGCAGCAGCACAGTGGGGTTCACTTTTTTGGTACCTTTGACAGTGGAAAATAACAGTAATGCAGAGTTGACGGAGGTAGGAACCTGCAAATGTTCAATAACTTTAATCATAACATTAACAAAAAACAAACGTCTTCATCTGGAGCTTCTCTATGGGGTTTGAGATCGGTGTGGCAAACAGTATTTGTAAAGACTGGCTTCACTCCACACCCACAACTCTTGGCTGCACCCACACTCATCACAGCTAGTGTGCCAACCAATCACTGATCTTGTGTTCTGTATCATCTTGCAATGTATTAAAGGGGTGGTCCACAGTGTATTTTAAGGCTTAGTTGTGTTTATAAGATCCAAAGCTATGTGTGCTCATGCTTTACTTGTAGAAAATCACGTTTTTTTTTCATATATCTTACTTTAATTATATACAGCTACTCAGCTAGCATGAAAATGGCTGTCATATTTCCTAGTTCCTCTAAGAGGCCTGCCCTCAAGTGGCTCTGATTGGTCAGCTAACATAATGTGCTGTGATTCACGGATTGGCTCCACGTCACACCCCTAGAATCACGCACTTTCCGCTGTGTAAACAGCTGTATAAGTTTGCCTAAATCAGACAGAAAATAAAGAGAACAAAGCTAACCTCCCACCTGCTCGCTAAAATTAAATCTGACAGGTGTCTTTCACATATATTCGGAATAACCATGTGTATCTTTTGTGAGTTTGTTATTTGAGATGTAGAATGCAGGGAAAGCGCTGCATAGAGTGACACTCCAGCGCTGCTGAAGATTGTGGTTGTTTACAGCGGTTTCACTGATAAATACGAATTTGTAGCAAAATTTTTAACAGTGCCAAACAGCATTTTCCATTGTTTACATCCTTGTTTACATCCTCACTACAACACACCGTTAATGCTACAAGCGGTGCATGTAATTGATCAATTTTAACAAATAAAAATACTTACAGGTTATGGTTCACATATTACAGCTTTGTCTGTTAAAGCAATTTTTAGCCTAATCCAGCACTGAACTGGGAGAGATTCTGGAAGCCGTCCTTTGTCAAAAATTAGCTATATATTTTTTTATAATTCTATGGAACATAATTAAAATTAAATTGTCTGTTATTTGTGTCGTGTCTTTTGGAAGCCCAAATACAGAAACAGAAGAAGCTCTGTGCAAATAGCAAATAGTGTTTGGACAGCGGTTGGCATTTTAGCTTTCTCTGCTATAACATTACAGCACCTCTGGCCATGCCCCGTTGCTGCTCAAGGTTTGTGCTTGTGTGAATGCGCGTAACCGGAAGCCCTTGTGATCTCACTAACCCGGATGTATTTTTTTTGGAGTCCCCAAACTTCTTTCGCTGTAGGCTTTGCTAAGCTAACTCTGTAAAAGCTATGAAATGGTGTGGTGAAGGTTATGCAATTATGTGAAGGCAACACTGGACCCACCACATCCAGAATAAATTGGACTTTATATAAGAGTAAGGATATAAGGAGGAAAGAAGACCAGGCCTGAGACATTAAGACATTGCAGTTTTGCTTTGGTTAATGCAAAAAGTTATATGTGAGGGCTTTCTGCCTCTTTTCTGTTTTTGTTATATTGTTTATATCAGTGATTTTAAACCTGTGGGGCCATGACAGTATTTATTGAACTGATTGTTATTAATGGAAATAACATTGTTACTATATGTAAAAATGTCATAATTTGATGTATAATTAAATTACGAGAAATAATTAATAAATGGTTATGATGCATTCACCTTTTGTTTTTGAGAATTGGTTTTATAACAACGTGCTAATTTAAAATTGTATACTAATACATATATGCAATACCTATATAATTATTATTAAGGGGTTTCACCTTTATTGGGGCAGGACAGTGGAGATTGAAGATAGCAAGGTGTGGAGCAGAGAAAGGAGAAGGATTGGTAAAGGACCTCAAGCCGGGAATCAAAATGCTATGTGTCGACGGACTAAGCACATGGTTATTGGTAGCAACACAAGATTTATTAGGGTGAATTTCAGAATATACTTCAGTTTTGAGGGTGACACGGTGACTCAGTGGTTATCACTGTCGCCTCACAGCAAAAAGGTTGCTGGGTTGAGTCCTGGCTGGGTCAGTTGACATTTCTGTGTAGAGTTTGCATGTTCTCCCCGTGTTCGTATTCGGTTTCCTCCAGGTGCTCTGGTTTCCCCCGCAGTCCAAAGACATGCACTGTAAGTGAATTGAATAAACTAAATTGGCCGTAGTGTATGTGTGTGAATAGGTGTGTATGGATGTTTTCCAATACTGGGTTGCAGCTGGAAGGGCATCCGCTGCGTAAAACATATGCTGGATAAGTTGGCAGATCATTCCGCTGTGGCGAAGTTGATGAATAAAGGAACTAAGCTGAAGGAAAATGAATAAATGTATGAATGAACTTCAATATTTATTGCTCCGCAGTCGGTCCACCCGCTTATAGCCTTTACCTAGATTTTGGTTTTCCCATTTTCTTTAAAACTCTCAGCCTGAGTCTCTATGCTTGGCGACCTGTTATGTACAATTTATGTTTTTTTTAAATCATAGGCAGTTTATTCAATTAAGTCAGTAAGCACTATTTTGTCTGAGAATGTAACCACCCAACACTATTACTAGGTTCATTTAAAAAAAGCAGTGGGCCACAGAAACATAAGTGTTTGGTTTTGTGGGGCTTGAGTAAAGGAAAAGGCTGGGAACCTGGTTTATGTTATTTTCAATTGTTTGCCTTCAAACTTTGTTACAAAGCCATCCAGACATAGAAGAACAAGCCTGAACCTACAAGACTGTAGAGGAGTTAGACAAGGATTTCTAAAGGCCTAGGGCTCTGGGCAGATAGTTTACAAACTGGGTAATTCAGCACCACGGTTGCTACTACGAAGTTAAGCACTGTGAAGTGCAGTAGGAATGCTGCTACAGTGTCAGAGTCAAGATACAAGATAGCCAATAGTGATGAAAGTCACACTGCCACAAGTCATGTAAATCACTTAGGACAGAAGTAGTACAAAGTTACAGTGCAAAAATGTTTGTAGTGAGGGTCAATGATGAAGAGTTTACTCTAGGTGGATTGAATGTAGTAGAGGGCCTAGCTAAAAAGTTGTTGAACATTCATTCATTCATAAATTTTCTTTCAGCTTAGTTCCTTTATTCATCAGGGGTCGCCACAGCAGAACGAACAGCCAACTTATCAAGCATATGTTTTACACAGCGGATGCCCTTCCAGCTGCAACCCAGTACTGGGAAACATCCATACACACTCATTCACACACATACACTATGGCCAATTTACTTTATTCATTTCACCTGTACTGTGACTGTGGGGGAAACCAGAGCATTCAAAGGAAGCCAACGTGAACACTGGTAGAACATGCAAACTCCACACAGAAATGCCAACTGACACAGTCGGGACTCGAACCAGAAACCTTCTTGCTGTGAGGTGTCAGTGCTAACCACTGAGCCACAGTGTCACCCAGTTGTTAAACAATGCAACACAATAATCATTCAAATACAGTAAATCATCAAGGCAGTTCAATTTCAAGAATGATGATTCTGAAGCTGCACTCCAACAACTGTGCTGAGCTTCTATTTATAAAGGATCTCTCCTAGCAGTCTGCAAGCCCCAGCAGTCATCCTTCTGTCGTCCTGTCCCTCAGCTTGTCACATCACATCCTTCATTAGCGTCAATGAGGATGGGGAAAAATGTGCGCTCTACATGCCACTATTAAAAACAAGCACCTGTTGCCCCAGTTCTCTCTAAGGTTTTGTCGCCCCTTTAGAGGGTGGCTGGGACACGTGGCCCTTCTCTAGGAGACTCTGGTCAAGGCCCCAGCACACGCCACTTTGGCAGGTGCTATGACGGATGATCATGCAACTGGAAAACCAGACAAAGCAAACACACACACTTGCTGAGAGCAAGCCTTTATTCTACCCTTCACAAGATAAATACTGGAGAGGCTTCAGGACCCTTTTTTGGACCATAATATTTCAGATCAAAACATAGCAAATATGGTCATATATGCTTTGAATTCTATAACGTGTTGTAAATGTGTTAAGACCAACCCAGGCTCACTCTTAAAACGTACAGCTATATACATTTCTGGAGAGTGCCAAATACGTCCCAGGAGTTTTTTTTTTTTTTGCGAATCCACCAGATGCTGCTGTGTACGCTTTTTGATATCTCAAATGCTCTTGCGAGTGCCATTCACGCCTGCTGTTCTGACGTAAATCCATCAGAGGCTGCTGTCGACTGATTGACTGACTGGCTGACCCACTCTCCTCCTTCCCTAAACCCAACCGATTTTGCAAATCCAGAGGAGTAATTCAGAAAAAGAAAAGCCCTTGTATGATTTTTACCACATTTTCAGATTTTACCACATTCTCACCCTTTTATTTACTTGTTTATTTAAAATTTTGCCTTTGTTTTTGTCCTACCCAATTTCTAGAACCATTCTTCGCCAGACTCAAACCCTGTCATCCCAGTCAACTTCTCTGTGCATCTCAAGTCCATGGACGTACATAGCAAGCTAACTGGACAAACTGGTAACAGCAGGAGAGCGTCCATACGGAGGTAAGCGGTCAGCTTACACCCCGTGTCATTCGCTTAAAAGATGAAATGCACCCATACAAATTTCTGGCTACATAATTTGCGATCTCCAGAAATGGATATAAGTCTTCACTTTCAGAATGAGCCTATGTTGGTTAAGATGTATGAAAACAGTGTGATGTGTAAAGAATCCTGCATTAAATGTGACATTATATAATCATTTGAAATAAACATATTAAAGGTTTTAATGAATTATCTGAATTATCTGAGCTATTAAAGGTACAATAGGTTTTTTTTTTTCAGAAGTAATGTTTGTTCTGCAGGTTAAATGTCTCTTCACATCCTGATAGATATCAATAACTTAAGAGATCCAAATGCATTTTAAAAATCTGTGGGAGGTGTAGGACCAAGAAAAGTTTGTCTAATCAAAACAAATGGTCTGAATATTGTTATGCACTGTCCTACCTGCTGCCTGTCAAAATATGTAACTGCATACCTCTGCGCACCCTGATTGCGCAAAAAGAATTACGTCATCTGCACATTCATGGATGCGGTTAAGACAGAGAATGGTAGACAATCATAAAAACCTACCTTTTTTGTTTACGTTTGGTATTGTAATTACTAACTATACTATAAAGTTTTCTCTTTGATGAATGTTGTGATGTATTGTAATGATGATGATATCTAGTGCATGTTTATGCGTTTAGGGGGTCTGGCTTTGGATGGTGATTTGCATGGTGGAACATAGGTTTTCAGTACTATCAGGCTAAAGTTATTATTTTCCAAGATCTCCAATTGCACCTATAATCGAAAGACAAATTAAACAATAAAACAATAAATACAAAAACATTTATTTAGAGAGCTTCAAGGGACAGACAGACAGACAGACAGACAGACAGACAGACAGACAGACAGACAGATAGACAGATAGATAGATAGATAGATAGATAGATAGATAGATAGATAGATAGATAGATAGATAGATAGATAGATAGATTGCACAACCTTGACTTTAAAACGGTTAAAGAGCTGATACTTTAAGACTGGCTACAATTCCCCTGCAGTGTAAATGAGTCACAGCAGTAACCTGATACTCTGTGACATGAAACCCGCACCACAGACTGGACCCGTGAACTCCCTGTACACTCACTGTCAAAAACTCTATTCAAAACTTCCCTTGGTGCACAAACCAGTGCTTAAACCCAAATCTTCACTTACACTCAAAACTACCGATAATGGTCGTCCCAGGTCTGCGCATGGCTCTAGGGGGCAGCAGGTGGAGTTCGGAGTGGAAGTAACCCAGAAGCAGTTTGTGTGCACAGCAGGAAAGAAGCCCATGGAGAGTTCACTCAGCGAGGGCCTCCAAAACATCTGGAAAAGGCCTACGGGGTTGCCATCGCAACTGTACACAGAGGGATCGCCTTAGTGGGGTGGGGGGATTTATGGCTTCTGTCTGTGGTTTGGATTATGTGGGTCTATGAACGTACAGTGGGCTCTAAGGGGTCAGTAAAGGTTTAGCTGGCACCAGGGCCCATCCCACCATGTCAGACAAGGGACCAGGTGAGGCATTCCATGCATGAACAGTCTGTGTGTGTGTGTGTATGTTTCAGGGTTTTGTTCCAGTTTTATGTGCTGATGGAAGCAGAAATGAGAATCGCAGGTGTCTGATGGACTTCCTGTTTCCCAGATCTGCCCCCTGCGCAGTCTGAGGAGACCATTGCAAATACAGGCCAGCTCTCTGAATTATTTTTTTTTCTTTCATAGCATTCTGCTTTGCTGTCTCTTTCCCTCTCTTTGTAACTTGAGGCTGCTGGACAATGGAGTTCCAATGGATCCAAGTGCAGTACTCTACACCGTGAATGGTCAGGCAGGCAATGGTTAGGGACAGCTGACATAAAACTGACGTTTCGACACAGTGTGGAGATCCCAAAGCACAAGGGATTCAAAGCACTGCACCGAAGCATGATCTGAAACACCAAAGTAACGTTTTTAAAAACTAACATCTATAGGTGCATCACCCTGGATTCGAACCCAATACCTCTGCATGCTAGTCTGGAAGTCTTACAACTCTACTAAATCACTTGAAACCTCAATTACACAATGTGGAGTTTAATACCTCAGTTTGCTTAACTGTTTCTTTGCTGAAGCTGTTTCCGAGCAATACATAAAAAAATGACCACTAAGGGTCACTGTAGAGATGGATTTCGAAACAATTTGAAGCTTTGACACAATTGCTTCGACTGTTTCTGTGTTTCATGAAGTCTCGCTTTGCCCACCACTAGCAATGGAGCAAACTGTAACATACAGGGAAATCCAGAAGCGGAGTCAGATAACTAGGGATGGCTGATGTGAAACTGACGTTTCGACACAGTGTCGAGATCCCGAAGCAAATTTTTTTCAAAACAGCCAAGTCACGTGACTAAAGTGTTTCGAAACACCAGGTCACATGACTAAAGTGGTTCAAAGCATTGGCTGTTTCTCAATTCCAAGAACGCAATGCGTTTTTGTGGAGACCGGTCTTGCCAGGTGTCCTCGGAAGAACAGACTTGGGAGACTGCAAGAACAGAGATCGCGTCCTTTTGAGAAATAAGATGCTGCATTCTTCCTGATGGTCACGTAACCTTCAAGCGTTTTTTAATGGAAAATTATTTAAACATTACAACATTCATACAACAATTTATTGTTTTTCCCCTTTCAAAATATATACTATGCAAAAAAAATTATAAATATACGTTGCAAAACATAAATAAAACAGATTTTTATATGAATTTCTCAAACAAACACCCTTAATGTGTTTATTCCTTTATTCCTTTATTTATCCATGGTAATGTTACCTTTTAGCGTTTCATTTAGGGGAACTCCTGAGGTAAATAAGTGATATCTCTGAACTTTAACAATAAATCTAAATAAAAAGCTACGCTTCACACCTCCAGTGGCAGTGACTTCTGGACTTCTAGAGCGAGATCGGTGCTCAAGTCTGCATCGGTGCGTCCTCGATATCAAGAATACATCTGGGAAGTCTTGAGTATTGGAACTGAACTTTGGCAGCTGATGATGATGTTACACGAGAACGCATATTGAGAAACAGCCATTGATCATTTCAGTAGTGTATTCGATTGACAGGGTCGGAAAAATCCATATCTCATGTAGCCTAGTGGATAAGGCTTGGGTTGCAAAACCACGTTACAAGAAATGTGCATTTAAAAACTAATATCTATAGTTGCATCACCCTGGATTCTAACCCATTATCCCGCATGCTAGTCTGGAACTCTCACCACATCACTAAACCACTTTAAACTTCAATTACACAACGTGGAGTTTAATACCTCAATTTACTTAACTGTTTCTTCGCTGAAGCTGTTTCCGAGCAATACATAAAAAATGACAAACAAGGTAAGGGTCAAAACATGGAGATACTAAACACGGAAAACGTTTCGTAATGTGTTCGTAATGACTAAAAATGTTACAGGGTATGTACCAACAAGCCTCAGCAATGTCTTGAGTAGCTCCCAGCTGTGTGTGTGTAATTAATGGAGAACCGGGACAGGTGTGTGTGTGTGTGTGGTGCCTGAAGGGAATTGTAGTTCATATGGTGGCAGAATTGTAGGAAATTTCTACATGTGTGCGTGCATACAATTTTGAACGGTATCTCAATAGCTCAAGCATACAAACATCAGACAGCCATTAGGCTGTTTAGAGCTGACCCCAGACCTGTGAAATGGTCCACAAAAAATAGAACACACACACCTCAAAGTACAATCTGTACAAAATAATTTCTTACCCAAGGCTGAGTGTACTCTCAGTCGTCTTATCAAAACTGGTTAAAAAACTGGTACAATCAGCATCCAAACAGGCAGCTAACATACAAAGGAAGTAATTTTAAAAGATATAACACATAAAATAGCAAATAACTTAAGAAACAGTTGCTTGCAATTCTTCAAGAGTCCAGGTCCACTCAAGAGGTTTCCACGACCTCTGACCTGGCTGGATAGATCCTGAGGAAACAAATCATTTGGCATACAGAAAAGCAATCACACACATATTACTCCAGTTTTACTATGAAGTGGGATGACACTACGGTCATCATATAATCTAGGCTCTTAAACATTCAACTTTATTGATAATCATAAAGACATAAGAAAGAATTTGTGTTACTCAATTCTGGAGCAGACACCCATTAGAAAATCCACGCCATCAGAGTACATGTAATAGATGTAAATGCACATTTCTGAGTTCTGGCTGGTAGACACCTTTGAATTACCAAAGTAATTATGTAATAGGCAGTTGTGGTTGTTCAGTTCATTTTCTCTGTTCAATCCATCAGACGTCTGAAAAATATTGCTAGTCTACCTACACACTAATGAGAATAAATTTGTGTATGAGCTTGCTTAATAATCATGAGCAAATGGGTCGTGGTTTTTAATAATGAAATGAAGGATTTACCAAATTTATACCTGACCCCACCAAACACAAACAATTAATGATTTCTTAGCCACAAATTTTAAATGTGTCAAAACAAGCTAAATATAGCTGTATACTATAATTTTTATTTAACAAAACATATGCACAGTAATCTGTCCTGGCTAAAGGTCCCAGATCACCAGTTAACTACACATAAATGGGGAGTTATCATAGCAATGTTATAATAAAAAATTAAAATTTACCATATTAACGCAAAAGAAATCAGGTTAAAAAACATATCGTGTAATAATTAAAGAATGACCACACACACGCGGTTAACGTTAGACCCATAAATAATTTGTTCAAAGAATGGTTAAAGCGAAACCAATCAGTGCTGCTTACAAAATGACAAATCTGGAACTCTTGAAAGCAGCAAAATGGGGGAATCGAAAGCATCAGTTGTGTTTCTAGACACAGTTGCTTCACGCAAGGAAACTGGAGCATGCACGTGTTTTAAACAGTCGCGCGCATCACCTCAATGATCATTCTCTCATTCGGTATTCACCTGCTTTCTATTGCTCGCGCGAACGCATTTATTTTTGTCAGTCGTGCTGATTCTCAATTCTAAGATCGCCTTTGCATGCATATTGGACCATCCTTATTGTCGAACCCTGCTTTTAAGAATTATTATCTGGGAAAATTATTGTCAAACAGCCAAAGTGGCTAGTTGGAGTGTCTATCTTACCTGCCTCAACTGAAATCTAACCGCATTTGGCGGGTTGGCAGGTGTTAATGTTAATGTTAATACCAGCGTCAGTTGTATTCATGAGTTTTCTGCAGTTACATCATGGAGAAGGGTAGCATCCATCCATGCACTCTCCAGAATCTCACCAGACATGGTAGATCGTCCAGGTACTTCTCACCTTCTGTTTTTCAAATACTTTGAATTTGGACATACTACTTGACTTGCATAGTGTAAACTATACAGTACTATATAACAAATTATACTTTAAATTACTTTGCAATTTTGGATGCAGCAATGGCCCTAGAAATTGAGCTTTGTTTTAAGCTTATACAAAAAGTGTTAAATCAATAAAACTGGCACGACTTTACTGAAGAGCTGAACTGCAGAGCTTGCAAGAATGAAGAGCGAGAACGAACTTCACTGTGAGTACATCAGAGCCTCAAGCCTCCGGGTGTTAGTTATATAACACTAACCCATGGATTAGTCCCAGGAACTGCTGGTTTACTGCCTCTATCTATCCTGCTGTATCATCACTATGAAGCGTAACACGTGGTGGCTCCAGTGGATGAAAAGCATCTGCAAAACAGCAAGTAACAATATCAGCACAGTTATTTGAGGAATTACATGAGGTCTGAAATAAACTTCGAATCCAGTGATTATCATTCAGACCAATACTTCAGCCGGCGTCCTGAAAAAAAAGCCATTTTAAACACTGTCAGCATATACTGTAAGAGCTCAAGATGGAGTTTAGGCTAATCCTGGATCAGATTGCAAAACCAAAAAAATGAAAACACAGCGATAAACCAAAAGTGATCTCAGAGTCATGTTGGAGTGACAAATAGTTCCCAAGGGTTCAGCGAGGCTTAAGAGTCCTTGTAAGAGGCACAAATGGGGAAAAGTCCACCATCTGTAGCGCTTAACACACATTCCTTTAACATAACGATGGATATTTCTTGTCATCAATTTAGCCGCAAAAAAACTGTCACACAAGCAGCACAATCAGCTGCTCTTAGTGGCTCCGCATTCTCAGTTCAATCCGACTCCATTCAGACCTCTATTAGCATGCACGGATTGATAAACAAAGTCTATGTGGCATCCATAACGGCCCAGGCTTTGCTTCAAAAGAGCAATTTGTCACCACCTTGCGGAAAGTGATCCCCCGGGGGGCTTGAGCTAATAGGGACGGGTCAGTTTAATTGTGAAATGAGTGTTTCATCCCCAGCTTGCAGGAATTTGAAACCCCTGAGGTGCAGCAGACGGGCCTGTGAGCGAGGTGGATCTTGGCAGGACGCAGAAGGCAAATACAGTCAGCGATTTCTTTTTTTTTTTAATCGGAGAGGAGAGAAGAGGGGAGGGAATGAGCCATTGGGCAGGCAGGCCTTCAATTGCTTGTGATATCAGCTGGAAGGAGAAAGTAAACAAGGTCAGTTAGAGAAGAACAACAATTCCAGTCCGACAAATGCACATATAATTATTTCACCTTTCCACAGTTTAAGTATTTAAAAATAGGACTTTCGGAGCAGAAAATATTAAAGTCAGTGCATTAAAGTTTTGCACGCACTGCAATAATATATAATCCTCGATATTTTTGTTTTGGACAAATGATTTTTAACTATTATTTTTTCAAAATATAAAAAATAAAATAAAAATTCTTGAATCAAAGTTATGTTGTTTTTAATTTAGTGCATTTACAGTTTGCTGTATTATAGAAAATATATCAAATCCACAAAACTGGATAACTTTTTATTTCAACATAGGTTCATTCTGAAAATGTAGCCCAATATACATTTCTGGAGATCGCGAATTGTGTAGACAGAAGGACGTATAGCTGCATTTCATCTTTAAAACGAACACTACTGGGTGGTATGTTTTCATTCCTTTTCGCGCTTACAAGCTGATCACTTACATCTGTATGGACGGCTTTCACACTGCTACTAGTTTGTCCAGTTGGCTCACCACCTGGATCCGGCACCACTGAAATCTGATCCGGCACCTAATTTTAAAGATCCTTCTCCTCACACGCACACTCCCCAAGCCCTCCGCTCGCTCTTTACTTTTGTCCGTGACACCTACTGTCTCACATCAGACCCTGGTCCTTACCCTGGTCTGTTTCAAGTCAGTCAATCAGTCAGTCAGTCAGTCAGTCAGTCAGTCAGTCATTCAGAATCAGTCAGTCAGTCGACAGCGGTCTCTGGTGGATTTAAGCAAGAAGAGCAGGTGTGAATGGAATTCATGAGAGAAATTTGAGATCCCAAAAGCGTACACAAACAAAAAACATAGCTCCTGGGACTTATTTGCAGCTCTCCAGAAATGTACATAGTGGTAGGTTTTCTGAATGAGCCTGGGTTGTTTTATTTGTTTATTTTTTATTTTTCTCTTTGTGTTAACAGCCTATTTATGATTTATTTTGAACCAGATTTTGAATTCACAAGATTGACCTGTTTTGCCTTGAATTTGTAAATAATATTCAAATATAACTCCTTATTACAGAAAAAATTGTGATCATTTTAAGTTTTCTTATCAATGTTCATGTGTAAACTGTCTGTTCATCAAATAAACAGACCATGTTTATTCAGAAGTCATGTTTATAAGATCGTGTTTATTACAAATGTTTTAAAATATCATGTAGTTTTAGATTTAAACAATTCTAATTATCTTAATTTGTGTTAATAGTTTGGAAAGATACAGTATATTGTTGTGTAAATATGTCATCCATTTTAATACAATGGCATCCTTGTATTAAAATCCAAAATCAAACAAATACTGCTCAAGGGGTAGCTTAAATAATGTATCGGTGCTCTTTTGGTAAGGGATTCATCAGAATTAACACTGAATGTATTGTAATTACATTGCAACATCGATGCTGTAAAAGGAACCGTATAAAATGGAAGAAAGTCACATTAACCGTTCACCGGAAGATTATTAGTATGGGAAGAAGCACTAGCTCGGCATATACCCTATTGTTCTTTGTATGCAAAGTCTGCATAGCTCTAGACATACAATCTGTACAGGAAAATATTGCAACACACTGTATAACAGCAAAGATAGGTCCCATAACTAACAGACATCAGGGAGGCAGAACTCTGCCAAATGCATACAAACAATTTGATTCATTCCCTCTTGTTTGGACAGTGTCCTTTATCCCTGACAGAGACTACAGCTCCGTACCTGGAGCCAGCTAGCCTTATGTAGCCTTAAAGTTTCCCTTTCCTGTTAAAGCAATTTTATGAGTGAAACTTTGTGAAACGTGTGGCCCTCAACACTGTCTTTCTACTTAAGAGGAGCAGAAAAATGCAGAGGCCAAAACAAACGGCCTCCCCAGATGATAGTAGGAAAGATAGCTTAGCAAGCATAAAGGCTAATGGCCTCAAGCTGACTTTCCACTGGGGGGCAAATCTATGAACCTCCTCCAGCTCTGTCACACTTTTAACACTAAAGAGCTGTGAACAGCCTCTATGATATGGAAACACTTAGTCTGATTTGTCCAAGCTTTAAATTCCAGCAATGCTGTGTTTCCAGAGCAAAACAAGAAAGTCATGGTAAACTTGTAGAGCAACGTTTTGAGTCATATTTATTATAGCCCTTACATTTGTCTCTGGAAAATTGGAAAATGCTCTTTGTGGCTGTGCTGTTCAACCCAAATATGTGTAAAATAGGGACAAACCCAACTGCTGATTTTATTTGCTTGATTACATTTTTACTCAGTAAATGTGGCAGAAAAATTCCAGCATTTTTTTTTGTGTGTGTATGAATGTCACAATCACTGGATACACATATGCCACTGATAGGAACTACAAATCCCATCATACACCGCACACACACCAGTTCCAGTTCTATCCCTGATTGCACTCATACAGCTGGAAGCTCATGATGGACTAATCAGATGGACCATATAAGTAGCACACACACACACAGAGACTTTGCTGAGTCTTGTTATTGTAACACCACAAGTCTAGCCCTGTTTAGCCGTGTTTTGACCCTTTACCTTTTTTTGTTTTGTTTTTTGCTGCCTGTCTTGTTTTGTTGGTTTTGACCATGTATTTTAGATTATGTACCTACTTGCTCCTGTGATCGACCTTTGCCTGCCTGACCATTCTCTGTTTAATAAATACTGCATGTGGTTCCTTAACTCTGGTGTCCAGCATCCTTAAGTTACAATGAACAAGTTTCATGAATTCAATGTACTAGTGAATACAATTATCTAAGCTTTCAAATACTTTGGATATTTAAATTGCAAACTGACAACGTATTTTATTTAATGAAAAAAAATGTCAAAAGAAAAGCATTTAATCAACGGATTTTAGGAATACAAATGTAAATCATTCTTACTGAATTTACTGTTTAGAAAGGGAAGAAAAGATGAAAATTCAAAGTACAAACAAATAGTAATAATTCCTGTAATCAAATCAAAGTTTTTACTCAAACCAAGTCTTTATGTAAAAATTCAACTCAGGCTCATTCTGAAAACGTACTTCTATATGCATTTCTGGAGAGCGTCAAATACGTTCCAGGATGTACGTTTTTTTTTTTGAATTTGCAAATCCACCAGAGGCCATTGTGTACACTTTTTGAGATCTCAAAAATCTCTCGCAAGTGCCATTTGCAGCTGCTCTTCTCACATCTACCAGAGACTGCTGTCAACTGACTGACAGACTGACCAACCGACTAACCCACCCTCCTCCTTCCGTAAACCCAACCGATAGTGTTTTCAAAAGTACCGACTGACCATTAGTATGTACACTTAAGTATTAGCGTTAATTACATATGGTGCACTAAGCTACAAAGCTAGTAAATATTACATTATCAATAGCAAAACAAACAATTTCAGATCAAATATGTAAAATAAATCTATAATATTTCTTTCCAAAGATATATAAGTACACTGAATACACTGCACATGTAATAAAAATGCATTAATTATACAAATTACTACTAAGTAAGAAATATGGCTCTGTCAGCAAAGCCACTGTCCAGACAATCACAAACCAAACAGATATCATTTTGCAGTAGAAACTAGGTTATAAGTTGAGCACATTTCGAAATAGACTCCTTTAAATCACCTTTTTGTTGTTTCTTTTTATATTTTTCAACTAAGTTTCAAAATGCAAGCATGGATGTCAAAGATACACAGGCTTTGTTTTATGTATCACCATACAAGATGGTTATGAAAAAGGACGGCAAACACAAACTGATGCCCTTTGGGACCAGTTACTGGCATCGAATATTTTGCTTTAGCTTTTCTAATAAGAAAAATGTCAATCAGGTGGAAGAGGAGAAGAGAGAGAGGGGGGAGAAGGGTCAATCACTCATCTGAAGCAGAGAGAGCAAAATACATAAAGAGGCAGCATGGGGCGGTGGGGAGGGAGAAAGTGATCAGATGATGTTTGGCTCTGGGCATTAGGAAGTATCGTATGTGACACCTCTATGTGAGAAGGTTACGGCAGACCACTGTAAGGGCCCATGTAATACTTGCACAGGACACAGGAAGAGCTGACTACTGGACTTCACCTCAATGCTGTCTCTGTCATCTAACTAGCTTTTACACACACACACACACATAGCCATTAAATCTATCAATACAGAAGCCTTAAAGAGCAGAGTGCTCTAATCGAAGAGCCCACCCAAACAAACTTACAAAACATTAATCAGTTCAATATGTGGGTCCGTAGCTTAGAAGGTATGTCGTGCAGTTAGGAGGTATGTCAGAAGGTATGGCTGCATTCAAAACTGTCTACTGCTCAATCGGTACTGCATTTGAATTGGAATTCTCTACTCGACCGTTAGAAAAGTTCTATACAGTATGAATGTGAGTAGTATGAATGGAACTCAGGCGTACCATAGATATTTACATTAGATGTCGCTGTTGTTGTCTATTGGAAGGAATGCGTCATTGGAAGGAATGCGTCAAGAGCCGCCATTTTAGTACAGGGTAGCGCTCCTTTGAAATAATTGTGGGACAAAAGTGCAGTGGAGGACTGGCCATCCAGAGCCCGAGATATATACACAGTATACATATATATCTATGATCGGGAGTTTTCCTGGTGGTCAGTATGCAAATATTTTTTTAAATTATGAAAATTATAGTTTTACATCACTTTTCTACATCGATGGATAAGGGATCGCATGGACATTGCCGACAAAGAGCGTGTGTTTGTGTGCATGGAAATGTATTATGCTTCCTCCCTGTTAAATTTGATCTAATCCATGTCCTGAAGCACACCCCCGCTCCTGCTTTCACTTCTAATGCTAATTCATTTGTGAAGGAATCTCCGTTATTAACGACTCATGTGAACCATCAATATCCCTCTGTCTTAATGCGCGTATCAACCTTTCTGATCTAAATGGTATATAACATATGTAATATTCAGGAATTTAGGGTGGAAAGTATGCACATTGTTACATTATCAGACACCCTTGTAAGTGGAATCTGTGTGCACAGAATTCCACAGATTTTTAGCCCATCATTATTTCTGTTTATTTACTTGAGTAAATGTGTGTAAATCTATATTTATTCAGTTTTTAAATTAATTACAGTAATATTATTGACTAATATGAAAATGTTCATCTGATTATATGTACAATGCAGTTTGTAAAGTTATACTTTCTGTCTTTCAGTAGATATATTATATGAGAGACTTGCTTTGTTTACCGAATAATATGAATCTAATTGGATTTGCATTTTAAACATTAAATAAAAGTTAAAAAGATATTATTTTTTTATTTCACATATAAAGGTTTTAGTTATGATACTCCCAAAATATTCCGCTGAAATCTGCAGACTTTTACCAAGATTCTCAGCAGAAACAGCGAAAAACGTCCGTAGATTCTGTCTGGCCCTATAAGTTACTTCAAAAACTAGCATTCGCTTAGCCGACAATAAGACACGTTTCTGGCACCGCAGCATCTTGTCTGTTTCATTTACATTGTTTTTTTATTTTATTCAACAAAATTAGTTTAAGCCTGGTATTTAAGGCAAGTTGGTGCTACTTTGCCTTATGGTCAGTGCAGTAAATGACTGTATTATCATCAATAACGTTACTTGTATAGCTCAAAAGTTCGTAACATTCTAAAGCGTAAAAAACGAAATCTTTCCAATGAAATGTGATGCCTTTGTGCTTTGTTTTCTTTGTTTGCTAATTGCAACACCTGTACACAGCGCTAAAGTCCAGGATCTTCACATTGGCTTTAGTCTTGACGGTTGAATTACATTTGTCTTGGGAGCCCTGTACAAATGTGGCGGCGGTATTGACACATACTCAGGATCCGTATGCGATATCTAGTGTATATATCTAAAGGACGTACTACTTCTGCCATTTGTCATGATCATGTGACCTACCCGGGTGAGTTGCATGACTTTGCTGTGCATAATCAGATAGCATAGCATCCATCGAATGTGCACTTCAGAATTGTGCCAGAAGTAGTAGGTCATCCGGGTACTTCTCAGATTCTGTCTTTCAAATTCTAATAATTAGGACATACTACTTGGCTTTCATACTGTGTTTAGCATACTATATAGTATGGAAGTATGCAATTCCGGATGCAGACTACACCTGTATGTCTTGCATTTGAATATGCCTTTATAGTAGGTAAAAAAAAACTGTGTGAGTCAAGTGATACATCCAAAATTGTACGTGAAACAGTACTGACACTGCTTGCGTCAGGGGGTTATCATGACCAACAAGAGACTTTTTGAACCTTTTTTTATTGTAGCAAAACGCAATGCTAAGCATGTTGTCATCACATTTAATCTCCATCTATACAAACTATGGCATGATGCACAAACAAGTTATTTTTGCTTGTAATCTTTGTTTATACACACTCTGATGAGCTGCTTTTATGTATTGGATACAACCGAGGCTCATTATTGATACCTACCTCTATATATTTCTAAAGATCGTGAAATACATCCAGGAATTACATTTTTTAGCACTTTTTGTTTTCGCGAATCCATCAGAGGCTGCTGGGTACTTTTTTCCAGATCTCAAATTTCTCTCATGAGTGACTGACCGACCCACCAATTTCCCCACACACCTGTAAAGTCTAGATCAGATACGCGGATGGCCATAAGTGTGATATATGCATCAATATTGCAGCATTTTTTATGACACTGAAATATTTATATTGATAATAACTGTAATTAATATTTTTACAGTACTGTGATGGTTGGGTTTAGGGTTGGGGTGGGGGTAGGTATTAAAAAATACAATTTATTTGGGTAATTTAATAGATAGCATAAACAATATTGTGTACAACTACTGGTTTTACGTTACTATGAAAGTTGGGTATAGGGTTGGGGTGGGGGTAGATGTTAATAAAATACATTAGATGGGAAATTTAATAAATACTATAAATAATTCTCGTTAACTTCTGGCCGCAACCGTATCCGATCTAGCAACAATCCCACACACCCCCTTCCCTACATTCAACCGCAGTGTTTTCAAAAGCAATCCCTCGTGGCTGCCTGATTTTTACCACATTTTCAGATCTTACCACATTCTCAGCCTGTTATTTACTTGTTTATTTTATTTTTTGCCTTTTGTTTTTGTTTTACCTGCTTTCTAGAAATTGTCTTCGCCGTATTCGAACCCCATCTTTGCGGTCCGCCAATGTACATGGTAAGATACTCCGCAAACTGGTAACAGCGGAAAAAACGTCCACGTGGAGGTAAGCGGCCAGCTGGTAGCACAAAAAAGAAACAGGAACCTTCTGCGGCATCATTCTCCAGAAATGTATACGGGGGTACATGTTCACAGTGAGTTGGTTGGATATGCTGTTATTGATTGTATGTGTCAAAAGTTGGGTTTCCCATTGCGGAATTAGAAAACAGACTACTGCCTCCTGTGGTGCAGCTTTTTTGGTCCATGCGGGCCAAGACGTGAGCCAGTGTGAGGTAACAACACTGTTGGGTTTTGTTGGTGCTAGTTGTTTGGTGTCGGCTTAGTGTGCCTGGCTCTTACAAACAGCATTGCTGGGTTGAGGCTTCAAGCTTCATGCATGCATTATTATTTTTGTGTATGTGCAACTTCCTTCCAGGAGTGACTTAACTTCTCCAATGGCACATCCTGGTAGCACTGGAACCACTGTGGCATTGGCTGTATCTGCTGTTGCACCTCACAAGTCCAAATAATGACATGTTAACTGTGATTTTGACGCTGCTCCTTGTTGTTTGTTTTGGAGAATCTTTCATTCTAATAAAAATAATAAAATATAAAATTTTTAAAAAGGAGGTGCACCCCTGAAAGCCCACCCTAAACCTACCTCGTCTTTGGGGATTAGAAAATTGTACTACAATATTCTAATTAGATCACACAAATAAATATGAATTCACAAAATCTAAAAGTTATGAATTGTCATGAGATTGAGTTGGTTTTTGCTCTTTCTTGAGATTAGATCTGTTTGAAAACACAAACAGTTCTCTATTCTCAATTCCACATGGAACAGACAGAATGATTGACAATTTAATTTTGAATAATTCATCCGAGTGTGTGAAGGTCAGATGATGATCTGCCTTGTGCCGCCCAGGACTTATAGCAGAGGTGACACGGTCATCAAATATTTATTTACCCTGTGTACTCCCAATACACTCTCAAAATACACACACACTCACAAACACACACACCACCACCATACCCCTTAAACACTTTCTGACCAGTACTTAGCAAGAACTAACCCATACTTTCCTTGGATCTCAGTATGTAAGCCAACAAGTATGTTTCCCAGCTATTGTACACTGCTTAGAATTGATATGTAGTACCAAGAATTAGAGAAACACAAAAACTGTTCCCGGGTCAGTGGGAAATGGACCAAAACCTTAAACAGTTTTGCATTTTTGTGTGCATACTAATGCTTGGTATGTGCAATATGAGCCTGTGTCATCTTGCTGCATCATGTCTTTTCTGGCTTCCAGTTGCGCATTACTCATGCACACAGGTGCAGAGGGTGTGTGCTCAGTGTGGGCGGCAAACTGACAAGTTAACTTTAGGTAAGCATATTTTATTGCAACTTGAGCAATAACTGAATACATTTTGTGGGTTTTAATTGTAATTAGTACAATTTGCAACATATGAGTATATAATTGAGATAGACATTTAGAATAGTTTGATAATATTAGGTTAATAATATTAGGTTTATAATAATAATAATAATAATAATAATAATAATAATAATAATAATAATAACAATAACATTAATAATAATATTAACATTAATAATAATATTAATAATAATAATGTCAATAATAAAGAAAATAATGACAATAATAATATTAACATTAATAATAATAATAATAATAATAATAATAATAATGATAATGATAATAAAGGCAATAATGACAATAATTATATTAACATTAATAATAATAATAATAATAAAAATATTAATAATAATGACAATGACAATAATAATATTAACATTAATAATAATATTAATAATAATAATGTCAATAATAAAGAAAATAATGACAATAATAATATTAACATTAATAATAATAATAATAATAATAATGATAATGATAATAAAGGCAATAATGACAATAATTATATTAACATTAATAATAATAATAATAATAAAAATATTAATAATAATGACAATGACAATAATAATATTAACATTAATAATAATAATAATAGTAATAATAATAATAATAATGATGATAATAATAATTATTATTATAATAATAATTATAATAATAAGTTTATTTCTATATATTATAATTCTTTTTTCAAATTCACTTTATTCAGCAATGATGCCTTAAACTGATCAAAAGTGACAATATAGACATTAAAAATGATAATCTGTTTAAAATATATGCGGTTTCTCTTCTATCTATTTAGTATTATTTCTATTTAGTAAAAAAATAAAATTAAAATGCATCCCAATTTCTACAAAAAATATTAACTGGTAATAATAAAACTACTACTAATAAATAATAATAATAATAAAATTTATTATTAATATTATTTATTATTATCATTAATATTATTATTAAGGGACTAAGCCGAAAAGAAAATGAATGAATTATTATTATTAGAAGTAGTAGTAGTAGATGAAATATATTAGTAGTAGATAAAATGATTCAAAGATGATTCTTTGGATTTACAATTGTTTTTAGGTTAAGTGGTTGTTAACAATTTATTTGGGCTAAATTTAAACAAATAAATGGAGTTGAACATTACTACATTTAATTTGTTTAATTAAATTCAACACAAAAATTCTTTGCAACAATTTTGCAGATTGTTTTTTAGTGTGCTTTGACAAACTTTAGACTGTATTATTAAAATGCATTAAATCCTTTTAAGAAAACGAATTGTGGAGAAAACAATCATTTGTGTTTTTATTTTTTTAAAAACACACTCAAAACAGACTTTGTTCAAACTACTGATTTAAACAAGCTGAAAACACAATTCTTGAATTTTTTTGGGACAACTTGATTGTTTTATATTCAATCTGCTTAAAGTTGTAAAAACTAATAAGTTAACGTAATTCTTTCATGTTGCCTCAACACAAATCGATTGTGTGGAACTCAGCACTTTATACAGTGTGCAAGCTCATTTTCATTCATTCATTTGCATATTTTTTCTCCCTATTTTCAAAGAAAAAAATGCTTAGCTGCATGTGTTCCACCAGCCAAACGGTGAAGTTCTGACTCTTTAAAGAAAGTCTCAATCTTAAAGAGGGTGTCCAAGTGGGTAAGAGGGTAAACTTAGTGTAAACTTCTGATGTGTCTGCTGTAGGCATAGGACGATAACCGTTTCCAAGTTATTCCACGGTTTGGAAAAATCAAGGTTTTAAAACCGCCAAAATTTTCTGTTATACTGTTCCTACGGTATGTGTTAGATCTTTTTTTTTTTTTGGTTTTAAGTTTTATAGGACAACAGTATCTCCAGTAAAAAAAAAGATCTCCAAAGATGCTGTTTTAAATTGTGAAGAAATCTGTGTTTTTGTACACAGATTCAAACAAAATCAAGCACTTGATGGTACTGTGCGGTGGGGGCATTTACCATTACACCTTCACATGTGTGTGTGTGTGTGTGTGTTAGCTGTGGTCAGTCTGAGACTCTGATGAACAGCACATGTCTGATTGCGTTGTGCACCTTCAGTCCGGATGTGTTTACTCTTCCACAGATCGTTGGGTTGTGCTGAGGAAGTGGCTCTGGGTCACGGAGAAAAACAGAAAGAAAGATCAATCTGAGCCACATGTGCCTGCCCAAAACCTTCACAAGCACTTGAAAGTAGAAACATGAATCATTCATATGCATTCAGATTTTTTTTAAGAAGCCAGAATAATTTTGTCATATGCTATGAATAAACATAAATAGCATAGTGAACTTTGAAATGAATTAAACATTTTTTCAAGACTAAAAATGTAAACAATTACAAGCTGTAATCAGGTATAGTGCATTCAGAAATCGCTTCACTTTTTCCATATGGCATGTTACAGCCTTATTCCAAAAGCAATTAAATTCATTATGTTCCTTAGAATTCTACCAACAATACCCCAAGTTTTAAACTTATTGTTAGCAAAAAAAAAATATCAAATGGAAAATATTACATGTACGTAAGTTTTTACTTTGCCATGACAAAATTGAGCTCAGGTTTCTCCTGTCTCAACTGATCATCCTTTAGATGTTTCTACGTGTTTTATTTTGGAGTCCAGCTGTGAAAAAATCTGTTGATTTTACATGATTTGGAACTTTATCTAATGAAATGAGTGTAGTTAACTCAAACTTTACTGAAAGTTAATTCTACTCATTTGAAGAGAGTTTTGAATTCAGTGTTGAAGGTAATGAGTTAATTAAATACCTCATTACTTCAACTTAAATGGAGTAAGTTCACTGTACTCAAATAGATTAGTTTTTAACTCAAATGGTTTGAGTTGCCTTAACTTATTGGGTTTTATAGTGTAGTATATTAATCAGGGTAAAAATAATGAATTTAGTTAATTTTAAACAGTTATATAGTTAAGTTATACAGTGTGTTGTTCACTGCAGAGCTCTTCTATTCAAAAAAAGAAAGAAAAAATGTTCTGAAAGAGGTCAAGCCTCAGCCAAAAACTCAAAAGTAGTGTAACACATTACTTTCCATAAAAGTAACTAAGTAGAGTAACTCAATATTGTAATGCATTACTTTCAAAAGAAACTTTCCCCAACACGGTCCCTAACTATATAGTAAGTACATAAAATTATTAATATTAGTTTGTATTAAAATGAGCAATTACACCTTAACAAGGACACCTTAAAATAAATGTAAACATTTTTTGTAAAATGTAAAAAATATTTAATAAAAAAAACTAAAAAGCTAAGAATATCCAATAAACTAAGAAGGGAACGTTTGACAATACATTCTTAGTTTATTAGATATTCTTAGTTTTTACCAAACTAATAGAACAAATTTTTAGTAATGATAACGGAGTGGTTATAAATAAAACAAGAGTTATTGTGAACTGTAAAAATGGCAAATCTCATAAATCATAAATGAGGGAGTTTGAAAGTATTTGTAAAAGAAAAGAAAAGAAAATAAACAAAGGAAAAGAAAAGAAAAAATATAACTAAAACAAACAAATAAACAAAAATAAATATAAAACAAACAAACAAAACAAAATAAATATAAACAAATGAAATAAAATAAATAAATTAAAATAAAACAAAAAACAAATAAATATAAAATATAAACAAAAACAAAACAAACAAATAAAATAAAATAAAACTAAAAAAATATATATAATAATATAAATAATAATATATAATATATAAAAAAAAAAAAACAAAGAAAAAAAAAAAATAAGATAAAAATAAAATAAAGCAAACAAATATATAAAAAAGAAAAAGAAACAAACAAAAATGAAAGGAAAATAAAAAAAATAAAAATGTAAAAAATAAATAAAAAACAAAGAAAAGAAAAATAAAACAAATAAAATAAAATAAAGCAAACAAATAAAATAAATAAAATAAAATAAACATAATAAAAGAAATAAAATAAAATAAAAAATAAAATAAATAAAAATAAAAAAGAAAGAAAAAATAAAACAACAAATAAATAAACATAAAACAAAAAATAAAGAAGACAAGAAAATACACAAATAAATAAAATAGAATATAAACAAACAAAGAAAATAAAAAGAAACTAAAGAAAACAAAACACAAATAAAATAAAAAATAAAAATAAAGCAAACAAATAAAATTTGTTAAAAACAAATAGTTTCTTCCTGTTGATAGTTATTTATTTTGTATTTAAACATGCTGTGTGCTAATGTAAACTTGTGTCACGTCCTAGCATGTGTGTCTGGATGTGCCTGTTGAAGACACAGGTGTGTACTCTGTGTGTATATATGTGTTTGGACTGACAGCTGAGGTCAAAGGTCAACTGCAGCCTCAATGATGGCCGATTAGTTGTGTTTTCAGAGCTCACAGGTGAAGGTGAAGCTCACTGACAGCACATCACCTACAAAAAACAACAAACACAGAGAAAGAAGAAAAAGAAAAAAAGATGTCTGCCAACACACACACATCACAACAACTCCTGATGACTCACTGCTGTCGCTAAAACACAAATGCGCCCACATACCGCGTGTGTCATGGGGACCGCTTTTGTCCAGCAGAGGAATGAGGAAAATACATTTGTCCATTCTTTCTTTACTGTGTTTGTTTTGTCTGTCAGTGTTGTGTTTCTGCACACCTGCACTGGAGAATTCATCTCCAATACTTCACTTCACCCGCTCCTTACAAAACATCAGCACTTCCTGGAAACTAATACTCTAAATGTTACATTGTGATGTGGGTGAAATTAAAGAGCCCCTATTATGCTATTTGAAAGGGTCCTAATTTTTCTTTGGAAGAGGCCTACAATAGCTTTACATCCATCTAACTCTGTAAAAAAATATATTTGTTAATGAACATTAGACTTGCTTGTGATTCACAGGTTTTCTCTGTTTGTTATATGCTTTCGATTGTCATTATTGAATCTTGATCTCGGCAACTTTTGATGCTGGGAATAATATCTTGTCGGTTTAACAAAGTGACTTTTACAACATTCATGTTTCAATCTTTTGTTAGAGATTTAGTAGTTAGTTTTAGCATTTTAAAAATTGTTTGTTTGTTTTTTTGGTTAGTTTTAGTTTAGTTAGTTTAGATGATCGTTTCACTCCAACTTAAGAAAAGAAAAGAAAAGAAAAGAAAAGAAAAGAAAAGAAAAGAAAAGAAAAAAAGAAAAATCAACAACAAATAAAAACAAACAAAACAAAATAAAATAAAATAAATAGAAAAATAAAAATGATCAAACAAACAAAAGAAAAAACAAAAACAAAAACAAACGAACAAAATAAAATAAAACAAAATTTAATTAAATAACAAACAATAAAAGAAAAAAAAGATAATAAAAGAAAAAAAGAAAAAGAAAACAAGGAAAAGAAAAAGAAAAGAAAAGAAAAGAATAGAAAGAAAAAGAAAAGAAAAATGAAACACAGTTAAATAAAGGAAAAAGAGAAACAAACAGAGAAAATAGGGGGTCACGTGGCGCAGTGGTACAGCTCACGATTGGCAGCAAGAAGGTTGCTGGTTCGAGTCTCGGCTGGGTCAGTTGGCATGTTCTGTGTGAGTTTGCATGTTTCTCCCGGGTGCTCTTGTTTCCCCCCACAAGTCCAAAGACATGCACTTAGGTGAATTGGGTAAGCTAAATTGGCTGTAGTGTATGTGTGTGAATGAGTGTGTATGGGTGTTTCTCAGTGTTTGGGTTGCGGCTGGAAGGGCATCTGCTGTGTAAAAAACATTTGCTGTATAAGTTGGTTAGTTTAGTTTAGTTAGTTTAGGTTGATCAGTTCACTCCAACTAAATAAAGAAAAGAAAAGAAAAGAAAAGAAAAGAAAGAAAAGAAAAGAAAAGAAAAGAAAAGAAAGAGAAGAAAAAATAAATAACAAACAAAAGAAAAAAAGAAAGAAAAAGAAAAGAAAAGAAAAAGAAAAAAAAGAAAAATGAAAAAGAAAAGAAAAGAAAAAGAAAAGAAAAGAAAAGAAAAGGAAAAATCAAACAAACAAATAAAAACAACAAACAAACAAACAAAATAAAATAAAAAAATTAAAATTAATTAAAACAACCAAAAGAAAACGAAAAATGAAACAAACAAAATAAAATAAAACAAAATTTAATTAAATAACAAACAAAATATAGAAAAGAAAAGATAATAATAAGGAAAAAAAGAAAAAAAGAAAACAGGAAAAAGAAAAGAAAAGAAAAAAGAAAAAGAAAAGAAAAGAAAAAGAAAAGAAAGAAAAGAAAAATGAAAACAAACAAACTAAATAAAAGAAAAAAGAAAACAAACAGAGAAAATAGGAGGGGTCACGGTGGCGCAGTGGGGTAGCACGATTGGCAGCAAGAGGTTGCTGGTTCGAGTCTCAGCTGGGTCAGTTGGCATTTCTGTGTGGAGTTTGCATGTTCTCCGCGTGCTCTGGTTCCCCCACAAGTCCAAAGACATGCACTATAGGGTGAATTGGGTAAGCTAAATTGGCTGTAGTGTATGTGTGTGAATGAGTGTGTATGGGTGTTTCTCAGTGTTGGGTTGCGGCTTGGAAGGGCATCTGCTGTGTAAAAAACATGTGGCTGTATAAGTTTGGTTAGTTTTAGTTTAGTTAGTTTTGTTGATCCTTTCCTCCAACTAATAAAAGAAAAGAAAAGAAAAGAAAAAAATGAAAAGAAAAGAAAAGAAAAGAAAAAAAAGAAAAGAAAAGAAAAGAAAAAAAAGAAAAGAAAAGAAAAGAAAAGAAGAAAAAAAACAAAAGAAAGGAAAAAATAAATAACAAACAAAGAATAGAAAAGAAAAGAATAGAAAAGAAAAGAAAAGAAAAGAAAAGAAAAGAAAAGAAAAGAAAAGAAGAAAAAAGAAAAATCAAACAAACAAAATAAAAACAAACAAACAAACAAACAAACAAACAAAATAAAACAAAATAAAATCAAAAATAAAAATTAATTAAACAAACAAAAGAAACGAAAAATGAAACAAACAAACAAATAAAATAAACAAAATTTAATTAAATAACAAACAAATAAAAGAAAAGAAAAGATAATAAAAGAAAAAAAGAAAAACAAAACAAAAAAAGAAAAGAAAAGAAAAGAAAAAAGAAAAGAAAAATGAAACAAACAAAATAGGCTGTCAAGGTGGCGCAGTGGGTAGCACGATTGGCAGCAAGAAGGTTGCTGGTTCGAGTCTCGGCTGGGTCAGTTGGCATTTCTGTGTGGAGTTTGCATGTTCTCCGGGTGCTCTGGTTTCCCCCACAAGTCCAAAGACATGCACTATAGGTGAATTGGGTAAGCTAAATTGGCTGTAGTGTATGTGTGTGAATGAGTGTGTATGGGTGTTTCTCAGTGTTGGGTTGCGGCTGGAAGGGCATCTGCTGTGTAAAAAACATTTGCTGTATAAGTTGGTTAGTTTTAGTTTAGTTAGTTTTGTTGATCATTTCACTCCAACTAAATAAAAGAAAAGAAAAGAAAAGAAAAAAAAAACAAAAGAAAAGAAAAAATAAATAACAAACAAAGAAAAGAAAAGAAAAGAAAAGAAAAGAAAAGAAAAGAAAAGAAAAGAAAAAGAAAAGAAAAGAAAAGAAAAGAAAAGAAAGGAAAAGAAAAATCAAACAAACAAAATAAAAACAAACAAACAAACAAACAAACAAACAAAATAAACAAATAAGTAAAAAATAAAAATTAATGAAACAAACAAAATAAAATAAAACAAAATTTAATTAAATAACAAACAAATAAAAGAAAGAAAAGATAATAAAAGAAAAAAAAAAAAAAAAGAAAAAGAAAAGAAAAGAAAAGAAAAGAAAAGAAAAGAAAAGAAAAGAAAAGAAAAAAGAAAAGAAAAATGAAACAAACAAACTAAATAAAAGAAAAAAGAAAACAAACAACCAAAATAGGGTGTCACGGTGGCGCAGTGGGTAGCACGATTGGCACCAAGAAGGTTGCAGGTTCGAGTCTCGGCTGGGTCAGTTGGCATTTCTGTGTGGAGTTTGCATGTTCTCCGGGTGCTCTGGTTTCCCCCACAAGTCCAAAGACATACACTATAGGTGAATTGGGTAAGCTAAATTGGCTGTAGTGTATGTGTGTAAATGAGTGTGTATGGGTGTTTCTCAGTGTTGGGTTGCGGCTGGAAGGGCATCTGCTGCGTAAAAAACATTTGCTGGAGAAGTTTGGCAGTTCATTCCGCTGTGGCGACTGCAGAGTAATAAAAGGACTAAGCCAAGAAGAAAATGAATGAATGAATAATGCGTGAGTGCACTTGATCCACAACAGTGTGTTTCAGTATATATCAAGTATTTAATCATTTTAGAAAAATTGTAAATTATGGAAAATAAATTAAACTATTACAAGCCTTCATGCCGATAAAAAAAACATGGTTTATTATATCAACATCTTTCATGAAAGAGTCAGAATGTAGATGTTTTTAAGTTTAGTAGAAATCAGCCAATAAATATGTGTGGTCAATATACTAATGCATCTTCATATAATATTGCTCAGTTTTTCATGCATAATTTAGTTCTATCTTTAGGTCATACTGTACAATAATTTCAGCGTTTATGTTAATGGAGTAATGGAGACTGAGGTAATAGAATAGTAATAGACTGAATAGTAATAGAAATAACTGACATTGTGTAATAAATTCAGTTAATGACAACAATTCAATGTGACCTTGGACCACAGAAGTCATACTGTAAATGCAAATTTTAGGAAATTGAGATTCCTGCATTATCTGTGTCACAAGAAGGGATGGGAACCAGAGATGTAAACATAACAGTTTATTATAAAGGATGGCAGGTTAAAACTGAACTTAATATAGCTGACGTGCAGGATGGAGATGGATGACCAGGGGACCAGAGGAATATACAGAGGAGCCAGGCACACAGACATATGGATACGGGTATCGACTACAACCAGAGGACCGGGAGAAACCACACTAGGAAGGAGAGGCACGGATACTGGAGATCACAGGGAATGAGAGAGGTAAGTAAACTTGTAAATAGAGTATTAGATGCTGACCATTTAGAGAGTTATTCTTTCCATTTAGAGTTATCCTTACCATTATTTCATATTAGCAACAAGGCCAGACACTTGGCGTTCCTGACCTAAAAGGGAACAAATGCTATGATGATTTAGGATTTTAGATATGACATATGAGACAGTATTCTGATTTCAAATTTATTTCACACATATTTTACATCAAAATGATAAACCATTTCATCAAATAACATGTCAAAATAGAGAATTGACACAGCTCAAATACGTCTTCTATATAAATATATATATATATATATATATATATATATATATAAATATAAAGGTACACAAATTGGGATCATACAAATACAAAGAAAATGAAACATCAACAAAAACCAAAAACAACAACAACACAGTCAGGTACTGGCAGGTGCGTGTGTATATGTGCATGTGTGTAAATATATGTGTGTGTGCATGTAAAGGTAACTTGGTGGACAGGTCAGAGTACATACATAAGGGACAATAACAGTCAATAAATGAAGCAAGTGTCATAGATAAAATAAAACAGATAGAAAGAAACCAGTCAGTGGTACAGAGTGACAACAATGCTAGTAATGTATGATAGTAATAATGACCGTAAAAAGAAAGGACAACATTAATAATAATAAATCACAAGTACTACACCAACTACTACTACAGAAACTACTACTGCTGCTACTACAGCCACAACCACGACTACTACTACTACTACTGCAACGTCTACTACTACTGATACGACTATATCAATGACTACTACTACAACTGATACAACTACAACAACATCTACTACTACTGATACTAGTGATACTACAACAGCGTCTACTACAACTGATACTTCTACAACAACATCTACTACTACTGATACTACTACAGTGTCTACCACAACTGATACTACTACAACAACGTCTACTACAACTGATACTACTACAGCGTCTACTACAACTGATACCTCTACAACAACATCTACTACTACTGATACTACTACAGCATCTACTACAACAGATACTACTACAACAACATCTATTACTACTGATACTACTACAGCGTCTACTACAACTGATACTATCACAACAACATCTACTACTACTGATACTACTGATACTACTACAGCGTCTACTACAACTGATACTACTACAACAACATCTACTACTACTGATACTACTACAGCGTCTATCATAACTGATACTACTACAACAACATCTACTACTACTGATACTACTACAGCGTCTACTACAACTGATACTACTACAACAACATCTACTACTACTGATAGTACTGATACTACTACAGTGTCTACTACAACTGATACTACTACAACAACGTCTAATACAACTGATACTACTACAACAACATCTACTACTACTGATACTACTACAGCGTCTATCACAACTGATACTACTACAACAACATCTACTACTACTGATACTACTGATACTACTACAGCGTCTACTACAACTGATACTACTACAGCAACATCTACTACTACTGATACTGATACTACTACAGCATCTACTACAACTGATACTACTACAACAACATCTACTACTACTGATAGTACTGATACTACTACAGCGTCTACTACAACTGATACTACTACAGCAACATCTACTACTACTGATACTGATACTACTACAGCATCTACTACAACTGATACTACTACAACAACATCTACTACTACTGATACTACTACATCATCTACTACAACTAATACTACTACAACAACGTCTACTACAACTGATACTACTACAACAACGTCTACTACTACTGATACTACTACACCGACAACAACTACTACTGATACTGATACTACTACAGCATCTACAACAACTGATACTACTACTACAACATCTACCACTGATACTACTACAGCATCTACTACAACTAATACTACTACAACAACGTCTACTACTACTGATACTACTACACCGACAACAACTACTACTGATACTGATACTACTACAGCATCTACTACAACTGATACTACTACAACAACATCTACTACTGATACTACTACACCGACAACAACTACTACTACTATAACAACACCTCTACTACTTCTGTTACCACTATACCAACAACATCTACAACTACAAAAACTACTAAAACTACTACTTCAACAACCCCAACTACAATCGCTACTACTACAATGACTACTATTACTACAACTACAGCAACCTGAATAATGACAATGGTAGAAATACTTGTAATAATGATAATGAGGAGATAACAGGAGGACAAGTCATTACAGTATTAATAATAATAGTAACAAAAGTAAAAATAATACTAGTAATGATAATAGTGAAGAGGTGAGGGGAGGTTGGGAAATCAGGAAGAGGACAAGTAATGATAATAATAATAATAATAATAATAATAATAATAATAATAATATTACTAAGTAGAAGAAGAGGAAAGAGAAGAAATAGAAGAATAAGGGAAATATATATATATATATATATATATATATATATATATATATATATATATATATATATATAAACAAACACTGGCACCTATGCATGCAAAAGTGTTTTACTCATACCAGCTGTGTGTGTAGGTACTGCATTTGAGTGTAAACGTACTACTCAGCTGACAGTATGAATGTGAGCAGTCTGAATGGAATATGGACATGTTGCATCTGCCATTTTATCATGGTCACATAACCTACCTGCATCAGTTGCGTCACTTTACTTCCATTCATAAATTCTCTCGTGGGGCATCATGGTGTAGCGCAACATTCATGGGATGCACACTTCAGAATCTTACCTGAAGTAGTAGGTCATCCAGGTACTTTTCGCATACGGATTTTTGCATTTCGGCAAGATTCTTAAGTGTGCATCACATGCACACTGCGCTATCCCATGATGCCCACAAGAGAATTCATGAATGGGAGTGAAGCGACACAACTGACACAAGTAAATCACGTGATCATGACAAAATGGCGGATGTAGTACGTCCGAATTCCAGTCATACTTCCCATATTCATACTGTATAGAACGTACTTTTCTAACGGCCGAGTACTGCATTTAAATTCAAATGCAGTACATACTGAGTAGTAGGCAGTTTCTGATGCAGCCTATGAATTCGGACATACTACTCAGCACGCATATTGATTTTAGTTTACTTTATAGTATGAAAGTATGCGGTTTCGGGCACAACCTGAGTGAGGGCTGGAGTGATGAATGGGAATGATGTGCAGGTGCGGGACTGATTAGTATTCAGGTGACAGTGATTGGGGTGATTGTGGGAGATCCTGGCCTGGCTGTGACAATCTGAAGGTTGAGTCAAGCTGTAATCACACTGCACTTTTCGCCCCATAGACTTCAAATGCAAGCTTGTGCAACAAGTTTCGCAGCTTGCTGCATTGGAAAGTTCAAACTTGGTGAACTCTGACCTGCGAAATCGCATCACATGATTGCGTGAGACCAATCGAAGATCAAAACATGACCTCTCAGGACAGAAATTTAAAACATGGAGCAATCACTCAATTGTTTTAATGGCTAAACGTCTTATTTAACCCCGCCCCTTTTCACAGCGCCATATGACAGAATTTCCCACGCACAAACTCTGGTGTGACTGCAGCATAATAACTTTTTATTGATGTAGAATTTGTTACAAATGGACAATATTTTGCAGAGATACTACAATGTGTGGAAAATATATAAATATTGAGAAAATCGCTCTTTAATTTGTCAAAATGAAGTGCTTAGCTATTCACATTAATAGTTAGAATGTGAGTTTTTGTAAATTTATTGTTTGGAAATTTACAAAAATATATATATTGATTTTATTTTACATTCTAATGGTTTTTGGCATTACAAAAATGTCTAATATTGAGCGATGCAATATAGTTTTGGCTATTGGCAAAACAAAATGAACCCTACATAACACTACAGTTTGTGGTCCAGAGTCGCAAACATTTCAAATTGCTGCAGTTTTTCTTCAGTATTACCACTTTTACTTTATACATCAATCAAATGCAGCATTGGTGAGCATAAAAGACACACAAAGGAAGCATTCAAACATCCAAAATCTCAATTTTCTGGGCAATCTGTGTTCAAAACACTACAGAATCCGTTTTCTGTTGTCATCATAAGAAGGTAATTTGATCTTTAAAAGTGAATGCCTGTGAATTATACAAGCCTGAGGACACATGGATGTAAGTTTCCATCTCTGCGTGCAGATGTCTGCCTTTTTCTTGCCTTGCTGAGCATTAGAGATAATTGCATTTAAATGCTGCAGTTTGAAAATAAATGAGCAGTAATATATAATAATGGCTGACTTCCCATCTGTGGAACGGTTTGGTGGTACGAGTAAAACACTTTCGCATGTATAGGTGCCAGTGTTTGTTTATTTATATACATAAAGTAGTATTTGAGCTGTGTTAATTCTCTATTTAGGCATGTTATTTTGATGAAATGGTTTATCATTTTGATTTAAAATATGTGTGCAATATATTTTAAATGAGAATACTGTCTCATGTGTCATATCTAAAATCTTAATACATCATAATATTTGTTCCCTTTTGGGTCAGGAACTCGACAGCAAAACAACATTTTGGGGAATCGGCAAAATGGCATTCTGCCATAAAGTGTTAATTTACAACCGAGACTTTATCAGATGAAATGCTTAACATGTTTATTAATAATAGAGTATTAACAACTTCATTTAAATCAGTACTATTAATAAAATAAACAACATTTTATTATATTTTTTTTTAATGCAAGTGAAAGGTGAAGCAATATTAATCAATCATTCATTCATTCATTGATTTTTTTTTCAGTTTCTTTATTCAACAGGGGTTGCCACAGCAGAATAAACCACCATCAATCATTCAATAATAATAATCATCATAATAATAATAATAAGAAGAAGAAGAAGAAGTCTAATGGAAAGCAAAGAGAGTGACCTGCAAGGACAGTATATCTAGATTTGTTATTATTACACTAGAAATGATATAAAAACCACTTATGGATCAAATTGATTGCACAGGTAAGGGAACTGCAACATTCGATAACTCCCTAGGCACGTATCTGTCCTGTCGTTTTACTGCTTTTAAGATAGACAACGGCAATAACAAGTCAGCACTTTTAAATTCAGCTTTATGTCCATCTGTATTTCTTCTCCAAGGACAAATCAACGGAGAACTGAAGCCAAATCCAGCCAGCGGTGACCCTGGACATGCTGACATTTGTCTAAAGTCTCCACAGGAAACAAGTATGGAAAATAGATTGAAATCCTCTGCTGAAAATACTGAAAGATGAAGTTAGTTCATTAAATGCCAATGTCCTGTAACTGGTCATGAAGAGCTTCTATCATTATGTACTATGAAAGTGTACTGAGACGCAATATGGTTCCAGGGTTAGACGATTTTTGCCTATTTTATTCATTTATTCATTTATTTTCCAATTTACCTATAGAGCATGTGTTTGGACTGTGGGGGAAACCGAAGCACCTGGAAGAAACCAGCGCCAACACGGAGAGAACATCTATTGAACTTAATTTAATTTAATTTAATTTAATTTAATTTAATTTAATTTAATTTAATTTAATTTAATTTAATTTAATTTAATTTAATTTTATTTTATTTTATTTTATTTTATTTTATTTTCATTGACTGAATTACTCATTTTCTCTTTAGCTTAGTCCCTTTATTAATCTGGGGTTGCCACAGCAGAATGAACCGCCAACTTATACAGCCTATGTTTTATGCAGCAGATGCCCTTCCAGCTGCAACCCATCACTGGGAAACACCCAATCACTCCTATTCACACATACACTACAGACAATTTAGCTTACCCAATTCACCTATTTGGTCCACAAGACTTGTGGGGGAAATCAGAGCACCCAGAGGAAACCCACGCAAACACGGGGACAACATCTATTAATTTAATTTAATTTAATTATAAACAAAATTAAGGCGACGCAGTGGCACAGTAGGTATTGCTGTCGCCTCACAGCAAGAAGGTCAGTGCTTCAAGCCTCGGCTGGGTCAGTTGACGTTTCTGTGTAGAGTTTGCATATTCTCCCTGCATTCGGGTGGGTTTCCTCCGGGTGCTCTGGTTTCCCCCAGAGTCCAAACACATGCGGTACAGGTGAATTGGGTAGGCTTAATTGTCCATAGTGTATGAGTGTGACTGAGTATGTGTGGATGTTTCCCAGAGAAGGGTTGCAGCTGGAAGAGCATCCGCTGCTTAAAAAACATATGCTGGATAAGTTGGCAGTTCATTCCGCTGAGGCAACCCCTTTTTTTTAATAAAGGGACTGAGCCGAAAAGAAAATAAATGAATGAATGAATGAATGAATATTAACAAAATTAAGTGTGTTTTTCTCAGAACTACTGTAATAATGATTTTGTAGGCTTTCTCAAAACTCAAACAATTCAGATTCTTTAAAAATCTTGCTTTTGCATGTTGGTTTTATACAGTTTTGTTGTATTGTACTGTATGTTCAGTGCTTTATAAATTATTCATTATAATTCATTATACAGTTCATTCTTCTTCTTTCTTTATATTACTGCATTTCAAAAAGACTGCGAGTGCAGAGATCTTTAAATCACAATTTTAACTCTAAGAACAAATGTTTTTTTGTTCAACTCATAATCCAAAGGGATAGGGTTAAAGAAAGAAATATAAAAAGCGGCAATTAAATTGTTTTATTATGTACAATTGGGTACAATCAAGCTTCCATAGTTCCATAATTTATTTGTAGAATAAATTATTACCAAACACACATGAGAAAAACTGTTGCCTGTCTCTAAACAAACACACACATAGGGCTCTATTTTAACGAATAGACACAAAGTCTAAAGCACATGGCTCAAAAGCATTAAAGGCATGTCCGAATCCATTTTTGCTTCTTGAAGGACAGCAAAATACAGTTTGCGATGCATGGCATGGTCTAACAGGGTTGTGCTTTTTGTCTGAATAAGTTGGGTGTGTTTAGAGCGTAACGTGCATTAAACCAATCAGATTCTAATCTCCCATCCTCTTTAAGAATCAGGTGTGTCACACCATGGCACATGCTATTTATATGGCAGACTTTGTAAGTGGAAAACCTGAGCGCTCACTAGAAAACACGAGAAAACAGTTAAGCAGACCATCTGCAGTGCAAGGATAAAGAATGAGCCTCCTCCATTCAGCCTTTTTACTTTCTCTTTACTTTACTTTTACTCTTTACTTCTTTACTTTCGTGGATAAGGAAACGGTGTTGGATGCACTTCACTGAAGACATCCATTTGCCTATATATTTAATTTCATTTGTTAAGCGCAAAGATTCGTTTTAAAACTATTTCTAAATTCAGTTCTAATTTCCAGCAAACTAATAAATGAACAATAATAATAAAGTGTGGTCAGAAAACTGAGTTATATCCAAACACACGTCCTGTGCACCATATGGTCCAAACCTGACAGGTGGACAAATCTAAGCTTGTTTTTAATAAAACAAATATAAATACGCATATAATAAATAATGCTACTAATAATAACATTGTACAAAAGCAAGTTGTCTTGAATAAACTAAAAAAAGCCCCCCGACATGAAGAAGGCTCGGACCTAGTGTTTTTTATATTTATGTAACAAAATATGTAAAACAATATGTAAAAAAATGTAAAACAATAATTGTTGGAATATTTTAATCCTTTAATTCTTTTTCATTTCTAAAGATATTTGTGTATTGCTGTACATCCTGTGTGTATTAAGCAATGTGTGCGCATTTAAGGTGTACAACTAACACACTCTGCGCTGGACTTTAGACCAGCTTTCAGTTGGTCAATGGCGCTGTCTATTTCAGTTCCTCAAAATAGCCACAATGCACCTTAACACACCTCTATTTTAGACAGGAACACCCAAGAGCCCACAAAGCAGTGCAAATGGATTAACTATTTAAACAACATGGCGAAAAACAGGAAAATGGGCATTGCGCTGGTCTGAAAATAGCAAGAAATCGAGCCAAACAGGTCTTGCGCTTTATTGTACCGGGTGTATGATAGGGCCCATCATCGGGCCCATATAGATGTTTCAAAATGAATCAGTGACTCAATCTATTATTCACATTGCTGGACTGCATCCTGCAATCACACACTTCACTACTACATAGTAAGCATATATAAATCAATAGCACTTATAAAAGAGAACACAAAATTACCCACATAACCTACTACTTTTGTGGAAATTGTGAAGTGTACATACTATGATCACTTTACTAGCAGTATGATGATTTGTGAATGGCGGGATTTCAGAATATGTATTTGCTTAAGTGAATTTGCATTTTGGACATTGGCAAGTGTGTTTGAATGAATCCGTTTAATGAGCTGTTTTATTGATTTACTCATAAACATGTTTCCGTCTTCTGGCATAATAATGTACAAGCGAAGTCATACAAAAAAGAAAAAAGTCAGCACTTTCAGCACCAATCAACCCGGAACTAAATGTTATAAAGGCTTGTGTACACTCTTTGGAAACATATCCTGTACGTGCCAGAAACACAGTCCAAAAACCTCATTTTGGGTTTTTGTCACGTCTCATTTTTCACTGTGTATAATATTGTGTTTTGTTTGTGCTGGATGTGGCCACTGGCTTGATTTATTGGTGACATTATAAATGTGCTACTGCCAAGATATCTAGAAGAAAACTAGATTATTTAATAAAATATACACCCAGAAATGTAGAGTTTTGAACTGGTGATTATGTAAATCTTACCACAACTGGGAAAAAATGTCCTGGGTTATTTCGCATCTCATAGCAAAACATTCAGAGTATATGATTTAACACATGTAAATGACATAATAATAATAATAATAATAATAATAATAATAATAATAATAATAATAATAATACTTATAATAATAATAATAATAATAATAATAATAATAATAATAATAATAATACTTATTATAATAATAATAATAATAATAATAATAATAATAATAATAATAATAATAATAAATGTGGATGTTTCCCAGTGATGGGTTGCAGCTGGAAGGGCATCTGCTGCGTAAAACATATGCTGGATAAGTGGTGGTTCATTCTGCTATGGCAACCCCATAAAGAGACTAAGCCGAAAACAAAATGAATGAATGAATGAATGAATGAATGAATGAATGAATGAATGAATGAATGAATAATGCATACTTAGATTAAATAATGCTGGACAATAAGAAAAATTACTACAGTTTTTCAAAGTAACACTTAGATTACAGCCCCCAAATTACATAGTACGTAAACTGAATTTACATAGTAATATTATTATTACTGTCATATGTTACCCCTTTGTTTCCCCAAATGTTTAATATTGCTTCCTTATAATAAGGATACACATACACATAGGTTACACTATTATTATAAAAAAATGATACTTTAAATTTGATGTACATCAATTGTAGCCTTCTATTTTCCCACACAATCAATAGAATATTCCTGCACAACCGTAGAGGCTTGAGAACATATTTATAGGACCCTAGTTTTACTCAACTCAGGCTCATTGGAGATACGTGGTCAGGGCTACTTTTTTTGGTACCATGAAATATGCGCCTGGTTCCGCTTAAAGAGCCCATATTATACATGAAATAGGGTCATATTTAGGTTGTAAGGGTCTCCAACAACAGTCTAATATGCATGCAAGGTCAAAAAACACTTTAATGGTCTTATTCATATTGGATTCATATTGGATTTTGGCTGCCAGTGGGTGAATGTAAACACAGACGATGGACTAGAAAATACTGACGACTAACTATTTTATCAAGCAAAAAGTCCAAGAACTGGCGAGGAGATCTCCTAGCAGTCTACTTGCTCTTTTCACACACACACACACACACACACACACACACACACACACACGCACACACACACACACAGGGCCTGCGAGTCCATAGAGGAGCGGCTGAATAGAGAGGGCGCGGCGCTCAGTTATATCCGTGAATACCCATGCGTTACACACACGAGGAGACACACACACACACACACACACACACACACACACACACACACACACAGGGCCGGCGCGTCCATAGAGGAGCGGCTGAATTGAGAGGGCGCGGCGCTCAGTTATATCCGCGAATACCCGTGCGTTACACACACGAGGGGACACACACACACACACATTACTCCTACCCAAGGACACGACACACACGTCTAGAGCGCCAGTTCAGCTTGCTGGGTGCAATTTATACACCTCACCTCGAACCTGAGCTGAAATATTTTGAAACTTGACCGTTGCATGTGTGTAAACAGCTGACGATCCGTAATCAAAGCGGCCTGCGTCGCGTTTTCAACGTGGCTTTACACGCGATATGAGAATATAAAGAGTTAACCTGATACAGTACACGCGGTTACAAGTAACAAAACACAACTAAATACATAATTTGCAAGTTAGAGTAAACGAGGCAACAATTTTAATCGCACGTACTTACACTTGTGAAATGGGGGTAGAAACTGATTCATGATCCACTGATCCATGTTCTGGCAGTCTTTACTGATCCTTCCTTTAACAAACTGAAGAAGTCTTCTTTGAAAGCATATAGTTTTCAGAAGCACTCAGAACTGCTCAAGGCTGGGCTATATTGCTGATGTTTCATCTTTGATTAGACTGTTCATAATATCCATCTGCACAGTGTGACTTCATTCGACCAGTGTCTGTCTGTGTGTGTGTGTGTGAGACTTTTTTTTTCTGTTAGTGGGCGGGGCCGCAGGTTTCAAATCTCCCGGGTTTGCGCGCCCAACTACTTGTGTTTCGTAGCTGCGTCATCACGAAACACCTAATGACTCGTTATCAAGACAACTCCTTTGAAGCACTATGAGTCGACTCTTTAATAGATGAATCAATAGTTTTAAACACTGTACACTTACAGATTTAAGCCTTAGCTGGATATTTCACTTCACTTAGAGCTGTGTGACACTACATGGAAGGGCATTTTCAAAAACCCATAATATGGGCTCTTTAAAGTTTTTGTTTTCACAAATCCACTAGAGGGCGCTGTGTACATTTCTGCACATCTCAAATACATCAATGGGCCAGGTTTCAGCATTGTGTGTATCTTTTATATATTCTTCTTTTGCGCATCCATGAGAAGCCAGCAAGCTTGTTGTGCATAATATATCAGCTTCCTATCGACTGACCCATACACACCCCTTCCCTAAACCCAACCGATAGTGTTTTCAAACAAGAAGAGAAAAGAACATTGCAGCTGCATGCTTTTACCATGATTTTACACTGTTACTTATTTTATTTGTTTATTTATTTATTTTTATCTGGTTTCTGGAACCGTCCTTCAACGGACTCAAACCCCAATCCACACCACATCCCAAATCTGACACCTTACAAGGTGAGCTACTGAGCAAACGGATCACAATGGCAAAGCAGTCCATATGAGAGTAAGTGGTCAGTTGTTGCGCAAAAAGAAATAGAAGTTGTCGGCAGCATCGTACTGCCCCATAGCATTTGTTTTACACATAAAATGCAGATGAATGTATTGAGAAGGGTATAGACAGAGGCTGGAGCCAGCTCCAAATGGGCTGGCCAGCTCCACATGGGTGGGACTTGAGCTCCAAGTGGGCTGTACAAACCTCCTGGAGTTTTCATTTATTTAATGTGTTGTACATGACACAGAGACCAACCTATTGTGTTTTATAAATGTCTACACGCCAACCCTAAACCCAACCTCACAGTAACCTGTTATGTTTTATGAACATCTACACCTACACTAACCCTAAACCCAACCTCACACTAACCTGTTGTGCTTTATTAACGTCTACACTTACCCCAACCCTAAACGTAACTTCACAGTAACCTGTTGTGTTTTATTAATGTCTACTACACCTACACCAACCCTAAACCCAGCCTACTTGTGGTGTAAGTTCCTCCCACTTGGAGGTAACCCAGCCTACTTGAAGTGTAATCCTTCCCACTTGAAGGTCTACTAGCTACTGATACCAACTTGAAGATATTTGCTGTTTTCCAACTGTGTAGCTCTTGGCACATTTCCACAAATAGCATGCACTGGTTTTACCCGTGTTGTTCCTAATCTGTCCAGTAGGGGAAAAATAATATATCTGAAGTTAACGCATACCTTCCACATTCATACTTAACTGTGTGTTTGGACATTCAAAAGTTGGCATGTTTCCTTTGAGGTTTGGATTTAGGGGTAGGGTATAGACCTTATTCTTCAATGTAGATGTGCGCTCGTTTTTGCAATTGTTTTAGAACTTCTGATTCAGCTGCCTATGGGAAAAATGACTAGGAGTAATAAACGACAGAAAACGATCAAACTACTTGCTCTACAAACAAGTGTTTGGATGATTATACAGACAAAGCATATTATACAGACAAGATTATACAAAGAAAATATCAGTTTGTAACACCAAGCAGCAGAACAAGTTGTTTTAACGCCTAAAAATGAATGGAAGTGAATAAGAGTGGAAATCTCGAGCCAAAAAGATTCAAATGGCTGTGCCCACTCGTACACGAAGAATAAGGTGAATAGGGCCATACTATAAGGAGAAATGCAGTTCTGGAAAAGGTCCTGAAGCTGCAACCTCTCCGCTGCAGCAGCTGACAAAATGTTTCTTTCTCGTAAATACAAAATGAAAACTAAATCGTTTCTTAATTGACATTGATCATGGAATCCATACCTGGCAATCCAAAAACCACTGCAAACGAGTGAGTAAAACCATCTGGTGACACGTCACATATTAAATGAGCGGAACATAAGCTATGCCCACATCTGAGAAAGCTACTCAAAAAAATTTGGAAAGTGTGAGGAAAGTCAGTCAGTATATGCATATCACAAAATATCAGTTATACGGTAAACCTTTTCCTTTGTGGAAATCCAGCAATTGTTGGGATACTTTTGGTTCTTTTTGTGCAGGTTTTGCACTCAAAACTATTTAGGCCTAACAAATATATTTATGTATTCTGATTGCATATAAAATTTCCATCCATTTGGATTACATACTTTTAACTGATGACTTATAAACTTGATTGATATTTGTTAGTTAAACATAAAGGAAACAAATAAGAATACGATGAATGTAATCATATCATCAATAATGCAATGTGTTTTAAATGCTATTTATTTATCAATCTGTTGTGTGGAGTATGGAGCTGTGTCAATTTTGCCCCCAAATATTAAGTAAACCAATCTCATAGAATTTAAGTAATTGGGTCTGGCTTTTTTTTACAGCTAGATTTTTTATTCATGTCTTTTAACTGATTAAATCTAAGTTTTCAATTTTACTAGATTTAGATTCATTCTAACACTGTAAAACCCAAAAAGTTAAGGTAACTCAAACCATTTGAGGAAACTGATTGCAACAAACCATTTAAGTTCAAAAACTAATCCTAACGAGTACTGTGAACATAATCCATTTGAGTAAATGAAGCAATTTGAGCACAGTAAAACCCAATAAATGAAGAGAACTCAAACTTACTGAGTACTGTAAAACCTAATAAGTTAACACAACTCAAACCGTTTGAGGAAATCGATTGCTACAAACCACTTGAGTTAAAAAAAACTAATCTAAATGAGTACTGTGAACTTACTCCATTTAAGTTAAAGTAATGAGGTATTTAATTAACACTGAGTTTAAAACTCTTTTCAAATGAGTAGAATTACCTTTCAGTCAGTTTTGAGTTAACTACACTCATTTCATTCGATAAAGTTGACTGTTGGGTTTTACAGTGAAGGAATCTGACAACATACATTTAAAAAACTAAATTAAAGGTGCAGTAGGTGATTGTCTTCAGAAAAGTTTTTGTTGTGCTGGTTGAAAGTCTCTTCACATTCCAATAGTAATGATTAAAGCAAATGATCTAAATGTATTTATATGTATTTTTAGATTCTGGGTATAAGGCATAAGAATAAAAAATGTATGTCGGTTACAAATTAAAATTTGTTGGGTAGATAAGTCCCATAATTCCGATAAGTAGCCCAAACTGTCTGTCAACAAATGTAGACTTGTACATCTATGCAACCCTGTTCATGCAGATCCGCCATTTGTGCGTGCAACACATGCACACGAGAGAGTGACAACAGTGAAAAACAAATCCTGAATCAAAACTTTTTAAAACCTGAATCAATATTGGAGTTACTTTTGCACGCTGGAGGAAGGATGACACCATGGCTGAAGTATTTGTTTTAGACAGGTAATGTTATTTTTTTAAAACTATTTTAGTCAGGCACAGCTAATGTAGATTGTGTTGTTTTATGAATGTGTTATCTGCACTGAAGTGTTGTTCAGCCACTGAAATCTTCCAGCAAAAGACTGACTATTTTCAATTTCATAAGAAACATTTTACAGCATCGATAATGTAGATTTTTATTTAGTTTAACAACAAACATTAGTAAATAGCGCTATTCTGCCTAGCCTGCTTTACAGAGGTGAAGTTGGTTTTATATTCACATTGGTTCATTTTTGAGCAATGACAGCCTGTGACGCGCTCCCTATATTATGCTATTTTGTATATTTGGTCTGATATCTGTAAGTATGGCTTAGTAATAAGTGTTATTAAGCATGCAGTAGTCGCTTTAGGACAAAGCGCATGAGATAGTGAGACCAGCGATTCTTGCATGCATGAAATATTGCACATTATGACAAGTTTTGCAAACTACACAACTGAACATGCTAGATATAATACAGTTTTCATTCAGAATTGTAGTATTATAAAGTACTGTAAAGGTTTCTAACTGGTTTTCTAATAGTGGGATGCCTACTCTCGTCTTTATGGTGCGCGTTTGTGATATCAGGAGGCTATCAAGGTGATATCAAGATATTATGCTAAATGGTTATGGCAGATCAACTACTGTACCTTTAATAAAATCAAATGGTTACAAACAGTTAATGATAAAATTCATTGTGATAAACTTCTTTTTTGTGTGTGATTTGTCATTAAGTGTGATTTGTCATTGGGCTGGAAAATTTTCTTGGACTTGGTAACCTTGGCTGTACTCTAAAATACTACATGTGGCAACTTTCTGATTACCTTTTGATCTGACAATGATTTTACCTGTGATTCCAGTATGACATTGCAGTGCACAGATGATTTCAGTGACTCGACACATTCATTATGTTGAAGGTAGACTCTTGACTGCTCCACCAGCAGCTGTTCAGTGTTAGACATGCAGAACTTCAGTGCATCTTCTCACGGTCCTGTCAGTCAGACCCCTCTGAACACCCTGAACAAATCCACTGTCCCACCCTGAAAAACTCCACATAACACATCGCACTTGTGCTTCACACCCCCCGGCTGAATTATTGCTCTGTGTGTTTCCGCTCTCTTTTGGATGTAAGAGTGAGGTCCATTATTCAGCAGACTTCTTGTTTGACAGCTTGCCCTTGTAAATCAGCTACAGCACAGCTTTGGCTTCGGTCGATGCATCGGTGCTTGAATCATTTTCAGAAAGAGCAGAACCTGGCATTGCTGAGCAGTGCATGTAAAACCACTCGCTGTTTTTTGCATGACTGTGTTTCCTCTGTGACTGGGCTCTCTGTTGCTCATATTCAATTCAATTCAATTCATCTTTATTTCTTCAACGATTTTACAATGTAGATTGTTTCAAAGCAGCTTAACATAGAAGTTCTAGTAGATTAAAATGGTGTCAGTCAAGTTTTCAGAGTTTAATTTAGTTTAGTTTAGTTCAGTGTGGTTTAATATTCACTGCTGAAAGTCCAAACAGGGAAGAGCAAATCCATCCATGCGCAGCTCCAAGTCCCAAACCAGTGGTGACAGTGGCAAGGAACAAAATTACCCAATTGACGAAAGTGAAGGAAAAGAATACCTCAAGCATATGGTGCAACATTAGGTTAGGGCTAATTTGAGAAAAGATTTATGGCTTTAGCAACTTTATCACATTTCGTTCTTGTTATATTTACAATTCATAGTGGGTTTTTTCATTCATTGAATTGTTCACCTTAAAAAATTTAATAAAGCAGCATCACTGCATTTTCACAGTAAGATAAGACTTATATTAAGAATTATATTTTAAGTGGCATTCCAGTAGGTTTGTATTTTAATACATACACTCCAGTGTTTTGATGTTTTGGAGGCATTTCTTTCTTCACTTTTACATTTGTAATAAATAAATAAATATTTATGGTTTGATATAACGCATAACCTGCTGTCTAACTGTTTTTTATATTAAAATTATCTATCTATCTATCTATCTATCTATCTATCTATCTATCTATCTATCTATCTATCTATCTATCTATCTATCTATCTATCTATCTATCTATCTATCTATCTATCTATCTATAATTGTATATTAAATACTTTTTTCTTTTCAATTTAGTTATATATTTCTAAAACATTATGTTTATATTTTCAAATAAATGTAGGCCTATAAAATATACACACTGTAATAAACTCCCAGAATTTCACAACATGTTACTGTAATTTTCACAGTAAATTACATTAGAGTCACTTTACAGGATTTAACTGTTAAATTTTACATATTCAGAATTTTATTGTGAAATTAAAGCACGCATCATGATTACAGCAAATTTACTGTAAAAATGGCCATATTTTTTGCACGTTAGTTACAAGATTTTAAACACTATTAATATATTATTCAACATAGAAATTAATACACATTAACGCTTTTGCTAGTTCAGGCACTTTTTTGATATTTAGAAATATTTACAGAATTGTTGTTATTACGAAATACCTCACAATAATATACTGTGAACTTACAAACAGTACCTTACTGTGAAAGTAATGCAATTGTAAGCCAGTAATTTAATGTAAATTTAAGGTTTTTGATCTTTCTTCACTTTTTTTACATTTGTAATAAATAAATGTTTATGATTTGGTATAATTCATAACCTGCTGTCTAAATCTATCTATCTATCTATCTATCTATCTATCTATCTATCTATCTATCTATCTATCTATCTATCTATCTATCTATCTATCTATCTATCTATCTATCTATCTATCTATCTATCCATCTATCTATCTACTTAGCTCTAGAATTGTCAATTAAATGTTTTTTTTCTTTTTAGTTTAGTTCATTATTTCTAAAACAGTATTTTTATATTTTGAAATAAATGTAGGTCTATAAAATATACAAATAAATGTTCAGAAAATGACAGCTAGCCTAAATGAAATATGACCGACATTACAATAATTAGACAAAGTAAGCAAGTATTCTGCTCTTCAGATGAAAATGAAATATTTCTCTGCCTCTCTCTCTCTCTCTCTCTCTCTCTCTCTCTCTCTCTCTCTTTTTTTCTCTTTCTCTCTCTCTCTCTCTCTCTCTCTCTCTCTCTCTTTCTCTCTCTCTCTCTCTCTCTCTCTCTCTCTCTCTCTCTCTCTCTCTCTCTCTTTCTCTCTCTCTCTCTCTCTCTCTCTCTCTCTCTCTCTCTACATTTGTTTTACTCTGTCATGAATGAATGAGCGTGGCTCAGTTTCCCCCGTGATTAAACGGGGCAATTTGCCTTGTGGTTTTGTAGAGTTAGCATTAGCATATTTCAACAGCGCTGAATCCACAGAAGCTTTTATTTGGCCAGTAATTCGGACACTTCACATTCGCATGCTTTGGCAGACTGTTGTTTACATACAGACATAACCAGCTCATGTAACACTGAATTTAAAAGTATATATGAAAACCTGCTGGCAACCATGTTCTCATTCTTTAACAAGCCTGTATTTATTTGATCTGTAAAATTGTAAAATATTATTGCAATTGATTTTATTATATGTAGTTTAAAATGTATTGCTGTGAATTAGCACCATTATTCCAGTCTTCATTAAGATCTTTCAGAAATCATTCATATGCTGATTTGCTCTTCTGTTATGATTAATTAAATTATATTTTTAACTATATTTTTAAAATAGCAACATCTTATTTTTAAAGCAAAAACTACTCATCGCAAACTTTTGATTGGTAGTGTATTTCTTTGAATGTTCTCTTTTATTCCATTTTCGTTTGTATTCAAAGCAACACATATGAAACCAGTGTTAACTTCTCATAAAGAATGATTTCGGATCATGTGACACTAAAGACTGGAGTAATAATGCTGAAAATTCTGCTTGAAATAAAGTACATATTATACTACATTCAATGAGAAAACAGTGTATTATTATAATAAAATGCTATTTTCATTAAAATTTGATCATATAAATGCAGCATTGTTGAGCAGAATAGGCTCTTCTGCTTAAAAAAACTCTTTAGAAACAACATCTTTTCTTCTTCATTGTATCCAACACAAATGAAACCGAAAAGTGTTGCATTCTCATGAAGCATGCCATTTCAAGTAACCTCCATTATAGCGTGAGATAAGCGTCAAAATATCAATTCAAATAAAAGCGTTTTTCAGCCAAAATGATCCTTTCTATTTAGAGATTATTCCTTCACATGCATTCTGGATGAAGCGCTTGGGCCTAATTGGGAGTTTGGAGATAATGGCTCTTTCAGAAGGGCTGTCAGCCAGTGGAATGGAGGTTTCTGGAAGTCCTCTGGCAGTATTCAGTGTGAGGCCGTGGCTTGTCTCAAGTGCTCACAGCTGGACGCTCTAGAAGACGGGAGAACTGAAGGCTGAATAGGCCTCGCTGTAAAGGCCTCTGTCCTTATTTACTCACGGAGCTGGAACCTCTTGTGTTTGAGCTCAAATTGAGATGCATACCTGAGCACGGCTGGATGAAGAAACACTAAAGCCATTCACCACGTTCTTGGAAATTGGTTATTTGCTTGATTCTATGTCATATTCTTTGACGCTGTTATAAATTAATTAGTTGTGATTGGTTTCCCACAGTTTTGTAGTTCTGTGTGATGAAATAAACTCATTTTAATCAAAATTGTTATAATTTACTGACCTTTTGTCCCTAGAAACAGAGTAAAAATCATGGTTATTCCACCTTAATATTTTAGGTAGTATCAGAAAAGTGGCTACTATTTGTATTCATACTATTTTATTTGATTTTTTAAAAGGCTCTCATTGAGGGATCAGCAAATTGTACTAAAATTTAAGAATGAATCTCAACTTAATATGAAGTAGCTACTAATTCAAAATTTTACAAATCACTGCAAGATTGATTGCATTGGTTATTCCACCAAGCTTTATTAACTATCTGAGGTTAAGAACTGGTATTGTGTTATCTAAATATATATATATATATATATATATATATATATATATATATATATATATATATATATATATATATATATATATATATATATATATATATATATATATATATATATATATATAAACTTGGAACTTGTTTTGTTACATTGATCAATTGTTATGCTCTAGTTAACAACATTTTAATGGCACACATGGGAATTCAATCCTTGTGGTCCAATCCCTGGGTACAAAATTGGATGGTATATTCATTCACTATGGATGATTTTGGTAAGCCACAAGAAAGTAGGAGATAAGCAAAATAATAATAAAAAGTTTAATCACAAATCTTTAATTCCGTTTGATCCGTATGCTGAGACTGTAATTTCAGTGTGTTGATGTACTTTGGTTGTTGCTAGAAGTGAAATATTTACAGCCAGAAGTTAATTATATCATTTATTAAGTTACCCATATATGTTTTTAAAGCTTACCCCTACCCCAAGAAACATTAAGATTAGAAACAAAAAATGACATCTTTTATTGATCCAGATTGATTAATTAATTTGTTTTATTTCGTTATTTTGTTTTGTATAGATAGTCAGAAGTGTACCTACAGTACACAGACATATTCCTCACAAATTTTCAGCAAATGTTGAAATGATCTTTTCTGTATCTGACACCGCTTGCGGGCTACAAGTGCTGAGAAGGTGGCATCCATTATCCCATTATCCACAACAGGGGCCTCGGGGTTTGACGGCCATAAGCTTTGCAGCTGCAACAATCAATGGCAAAATCACCTCTATTGAGAGTGCTTTACCAGAGCGCTGCTGTTATCAGAATAACAGGTCTCAGATCAGCGTGGGGGGGAAAGGAGAGCCAAACTTGTTGTTTTGTCAAAGGTGGTGATTATGAGGTGGAGGTCAAGCAATGGGATGAGCAGTGCACTCTGGGAAATACTCTTTCTCTCTAGCGAAGGGAGAATCTTTTCAACTGGAATGAATGACCAGAGGATGACTGAGTAGCTATTATAGTTTTTTTGTGTGTTATTTATTAATAACCAATACATTATAAATAATCTGAATTGTATTTGTTAACATAAATACAGTATGAATACAGTATACAGTATGTATAACTATTTTATGGTTTAATTTAATAACCATGAAACATGATATAATAACACTTTATTTTTACTCAAAAAGGCAAGTATAACTTCGTTATAATTGTAGATTTTCTCTTTTATATGTTTAAGTATAAGAACATAATAAATAACATAATAATAAATTACGCATTATAGTTTATTTATAGGGCAGCACAGTAGGTAGAACAAATGCCTCACAGCAAGAAGGTCACTAGTTTGAGCCTTGGATGAGTCAGTTGGCGTTTCTGTGTGGAGTTTGCATGTTCTCCCCGTGTTCGCGTGGGTTTTCTCCAGTTGCTCCAGTTTACCTTACAAGTCCAAAAACATGTGGTATAGGTGAATTGGGTAAGCTAAAATTGGGCGTAGTGTGTGTGCGTGTGTGCGTGTGTGCGTGTGTGTGTGTGTGCGTACGTGCGTGCGTGCGTGCGTGCGTGCGTGTGTGTGTGTGTGTATGGATGTAATTGTATGGATGTTTCCCAGTGATGGGTTGCAGCTGGGAGTGCATCCGCTGCGTAAAACATATACTGGATAAGTTGCCGGTTCATTCCGCTGTGGCAAGCCCAGATTAATAAAAGGACCAAGCCGAAAAGAAAATGAATGAGTTTATTTATATATTCAGTATATAAATATATATAATATTTATATCTTCAGTTTTTCAAAATGGTCCTATGACAAGAATGGGTGTTGTTCAATAGTTTTAGGACAATAGTTTAAGGTTACAATTACATTCACTCACCGGCCACTTTATTAAGTACACCTTACTAGTACCGGGTTGGACCCCTTTTTGCCTTCAAAACTGCCTTAATCCTTCGTGGCATAGATTCAACAAGGTACTGGAAATATTCCTCACAGATTTTGGTTCATATTTATATGATAGCATCGCGCAGTTGCTGCAAATTTGTCAGCTGCACATCCATGATGCAAATCTCCCGTTCCACCACATCCCATAGGTGCTCTATTGGATTGAGGATCTGGTGACTGTGGAGGCCATTTGAGTACAGTAAACTCATGTTCAAGAAACCAGTCTGAGATGATTCACGCATTATGAACATAGCACGTTATCCTGCTGGAAGTAGCCATCAGATGATGGGTACAGTGTGGTCATAAAGGGATGGACATGGTCAGCAACAATATTCAGGTAGGCTGTGGCGTTGACGCGATGCTCAATTGGTAGCAACTAATGGACCCAAAGTGTGCCAAGAAAATATCCCCCACACCATTACACCACCACCACCAGCCTGAACCATTGATACAAGGCAGGATGGGCCCATGCTTTAATTTTGTTGACGCCAGACTCTGACCCCACCATCCGAATGTCGCAGCAGAAATTGAGACTCGTCAGACCAGGCAACATTTCTCAAATCTTCAATTGTCCAATTTTAGTGAGCCTGTGCAAATTTTAGTCTCAGTTTCCTGTTCTTAGCTGACAGGAGTGGCACCATGTGTGGTCTTCCACTGTTGTAGTCCATCCACCTCAAGGTTGGTCGTGTTGTTTGTTCAGAGATGCTCTTCTGCATACCTCGGTTTTAATGAGTGGTTATTTGAGTTACTGTTGCCTTTCTATCAGCTTGAACCAGTCTGGCCATTCTTCTCTGGCCTCTGGCACCAACAAGGCGAACTGCCACTCACTGGATATTTTCTCTTTTCCAGACTATTCTCTGTAAACCCTATAGATGGTTGTGCGTGAAAATCCCAGTAGATCAGCAGTTTCTGAAATATTCAGACCAGCCCATCTGACACCAACAACCATACCACTTTCAAAGTCAATTAAATCAGCTTCCTTCCCTATTCTGATGCTCGGTTTGAACTGGAGCAGATCATCTTGACCATGTCTACATGCCTAAATGCATTGAGTAGCTGCCATGTGATTGGCTTATTAGAAATTTGCATTAACGAGCAGTTGGACAGGTGTATCTAAAAAAGTGGCCGGTAAGTGTGTGTGCTTGTGTGTGTGTGTGGGTGCGTGCGTGCATGCATGCGTGTGTGTGTGTGTGTGTGTATGTGTGTGTATAAAAAAATACATACATTTAAATTTGTACCATGTTCATGTTATTACTCATTGGTATTGGCATGTAAGAATCTAAAATACAATGTAAAAGAAGATTAAACCTTTACTGTCTGATCTGATTTTATTTAAATGTAATTTATGTTTGATATAAGGATACATTTAAATAAAATTCTTTATACAATTAGTGTTTTCATAAATTGTAAGTCACATTATATAAAGGGTCTGCCTAAAGCATGAATTTATATGTTTATTTTGTAAAACTGAAATTAAGATGTTTAAAAAAAATTTATAGTAAATGTTAGAAGGATTCGAAAAGGGGTGGGAAGGAGGGGTCCCAAAATCCTCCTCTTGAAACTCATTCACAAGTGGCAGCAATCGAGTCACACGTAAATACCAGGTGTAAACAGCAATGAGCCTCTGCTGACTTGTGATCTGAATACCAGGTGTAAACAGGGTCAAAAGGTCAAAAGAATCATGCGTAACAAAACGGATGTCTTTGTGCAGATATGGCGTCATGACAGTTCTGCTTGGCCAAGAGACAACAAATGTACACCTCAGACTCAAAATATGCTTTGTGCAACTTTGACAGATTGCTAAATAAGAGCACGGAATCATGTCAGACATACATGCAATGCTTCACCAATGTTCTCCTTAGTCACAGTAACCGGGTGACACTTCACTTGTGTACTGAGGACTTAAACTAGTTTTCTTTTCCTCAGGATTGAAGCACACAAAAAAATTCAGAAAATTCGGTGTTTGCTCTGCCATGAAGTTTTGACAAATGCCTTCCTTTGATATTTGGCTTGGGCTTGCGGATTCCAACTACAAAGTCACCCCTCTCTCTTTGAACTGCGCAAATAATGGACTTTTGAAACGGGTTCATTACACCATGCTAATTTCTATTATGAGCGATTAAACGCAGCTCCCCCCTCCTCTCGGTCCGGGCCATGGCCAGAAGCAGAGCTCTCTGTAGGGGTTCCGGTTCATTTGGGCTCCGCTCCCACCCCTCCCTCCGGTGCAACTATTCAGCCGACCTGGCCCAATCTATTCAGCCCAGCGCTATTCAGGTCTGGGAGAAGAAAGAGAGCCGGAGAGAAAGAGGAGAGAAAGAGGAAGGGAAAGAAAGGTTTCACAGCTGCAGCTGCTAAAGGCGCAGGGTTTGGGATTGCTGAGCATTGCGTGGGTTTTTTAGTCCTCTAAAGGGCTTTGGCCTCTCACTTCTCATCTCCTTCTTCGGGCTTTCTCTCACCTTCTTTCCTTTATTGTGCCTGGAATAAAGGACGAGAAGAAAGAGGAGGAGGAAGAGGAAGAAAACAAGAAACATAGTGCTCTTGGTCAGCTGAATAGGGAGTTTAGTGCTGCTGGGGGTTTTCTTAGTTCAACCTTAACTTATAAAAGGAAAAGTTCACATTAAAATTACATTTTACTTATTCATCCTGGTGTAGTTTCTAGCTTGTGTGAATTTCTTTTTTGGTTAAACACAAAAGAAGAAAATTTGAAGAATGTGCATTTGCAGTTACAATGAATGGGGACTAAAAGCACAAAAAAGGACATAAGCACCTTGAAGGGTTAAGGCAATTTGTTAGTGCTCAGTTCCAATATATTTCTCATATCAGATTTGTTATTCTATTTTAAATAATGATTGATTGATTGATTGATTGATTGATTGATTGATTGATTGATTGATTGATTGATTGATGATCGATTGATTGATTGATGTGGCCAATATGTTAGATTCCAGTGCAAACTCATCACAGTCACTTGTTTTGGATTCTATATTGGCTATTAGTATTGGCTTCAGATGAGCAGTAAAACATTTGATAGCACTGAAAGCCTGAATCCCACCCTGCATATCACCATCCTGAACACAAAAACGTGCACTAGAAAACATCACAATACATCACATAACATTCATTCATTTTCTATTAGGCTTAATTCCTTTATTAATCTGGGGTCGCCACAGTGGAATGAACCGCCAACTTATCCAGCATATGTTTTACGCAGTGGATGCCCTTCCTGCTGCAACCCATCACTGGGAAACGTCCATACACACTCATTCACACACATACACTACGGACAATTTAGCTTACCCAATTCACCTGTACCACATGTTTTTAAACTGTGGGGGTAACCGGAGCACCCAGAGGAAACCCATGCCAACACGGGGAGAACATGCAAACTCCACACAGAAAAGGCAGCTGACCCAGCCAGGGCTCAAACCAGCGACCTTCTTGCAGTGAGGCGATTGTGCTACTCACTGCACCATCGTGCTGCCCCACATAACATTTACCAGAAAAAAAACTTTATACTAAAGTTAGTAATTAATTACAATAGCAAACTTTAAATAGAAGGTAGGTTGTTGATGTTTGCTTGCTGTTCACTGTCTAAACTGCATCTGTGAATGTGCTGATTATCTTTTCTGTGTGAACAGGGTACAATTTATTGTAATGTTCAGACTGAACATTTTGATTGGACAATTTTTGTTAGTCCTATACCTTCAACATAACCTTAAAATGAATATAAATATATTTGGACCACTTAATTTAATGAGTGCTATCAGGATGTTAAGAGACTTTAAACCTGCATAACAAAAATTGTTTCTGAAGACAATTATATTGCAACATTAATGCATCGTTTCTGGGCATCTCAGTGGACAACGAGAGGCTAAACAACCACTGACATGCTAAGGGTCCCATCTTCAAAATCATCAAAACACATTTTCAAATAGGTACTATCCTTATTAATACTTATAAAAACAATTACATTCTCGTTCCAAAAACAAAAGAAAAGTCCCAAAAAGCACATAAAAGGTATAAGCTTCTTTAGGGCTTTTCCACACTGTAACTCTCTCAGATGTTGGAAAAACAGTGAAGGTGGACTCATCAGAGAACAATACACGTTTCACATTGTCCACAGCCCAAGATTTTTGCTGCTGGCACCATCAAAACCCATGTTTGGCAGTGCCACAAGGGCCCAAAGGTTTGGCTATAGCTCCCAGCCATGCATATTGACCCTGTGAAACGCCTGACAAACTGTTTTAGTGGAAACAGGAGATTTGGGGTACACATTTAATTCTGCAGTGAGTTGGGCAGCAGTGGTTTTTTGCTTTTTGGATACAATCCAGGTTATCACCCATACATCCCTTTCAGAGGGATCCCTTCCCCTTGTATCCACAGTTACTCTGGTTGGATGTGATTCGTGATTCTTGGTAATCACAAAGACTTGCTGTCTTAGTCACAGATATACCAGCGAGACACGCAGCAACAAAATTGTCCAATTTAGTACTCTGATATGTCACACATGATATTCTGGGCTTTGCAATATTTTTGGCAAACCGGTGCTGTTACTCTTTTGATTGCATATGTAAATATATGATCAAAATAAAAAAATAAAAATAAATAATAATTAATGCCTAAACAGTACATCGCTTCACCTTTTAAAATGTTAAGTACTAATATGTCTCAAGGTTTCAATATGGACCCTTTAGATATAACATTGTATGGCAAATCCCCAAAGTGACAGCTTCTGTATGTTTTTTATTCTGACTGAGAGTGTAAAAATAATTGAAGTTTACTCTCTGCTTTCTCATTCCTCAAGGATTTTTTATTTACCCAACAATTTTGTCCTAATTAGACTGTTTGGGAGTTAAAATAAACAGACTAAGACAATTTATGTCTCTTCAGAAATCTTGATTCATACCCACAGGTAAAAAAGTACTATAGTAATTTAAAGTGCTTAATTTAATATGTTGTGCTGCTGTAGTAATGCAACAAATATTTAAAAAAAAAAACTCAATACTGTACTAATTTTACTATACAACTATGTGTGTGTGTGTATGTATATATATATATATATATATATATATATATATATATATATATATATATATATATATATATATATATATATATATATATATATATATATATATATATATATATATAGTTATCTGATTAATTTAAATTATTTTTATTTTATTTTATTTGACTTTTTTATTTTATTTTGTTTTATTTTATTTTATTTTTGAACAAACCTTTTAAAGGTTAGTTTCACTTGCATCACTAAATTCAGATTGAAAGTTGTGAAACATTAAGTCTGATATTTGATTTTGGACATTTGGTCATGTGAGCCTTATATGATTCCTTTTGCAGATTGCAAAAGATCTCTAAGAATTTAGTAGGTGAACCATCTATTTATTTACCTACATTTCAGTCCCCAGTGGCCACTTTATCCGTTTTATCTCTGGAGAGACTCTCTTACAGTGTAAGTAAATCAGTGAGTCCCTGTTCAGAGGTAATGAGCTCTTCCCACGGCTCATCAGCCACTTAAGATAATGTAATGACGTTGATGAATTACCCATAAATCTGTGCCCCAAGCATGTGGCATGCACTCATTTGTGGTGGACTGGAATGAGGATCGTGTAACTTTTAATAAATTGAATTTTCTCAGTCGAGCTTCCATGTTCAGCATAGTAATTTAATATACATGCTGGAGTTTGTGTAGATTTTCCAGCTTGATAAGATTATGAACACACAGGGTAAGCTTTCTGAAGTTTGCAGTGAAAGGTTTTTAAAACATTCATCATTAACACAGATGTCTTATGTTGGGACAGTTCAATAGTTTTTCTTCAGATATACTACAGGAATTACAGTTTATTTGTAATTTCCCTGACTCAGTAAATTTAACAATAATTTATTTTATGTACCGTAAGTGTGAAAATATGTTTAATATTAATATAATTGAGGTAAATTTGTATAAATTTGTAATTGAACAATTATAAAATATTATTAAGTACAATAATATTTAATTTAATTTAATATCTTTATAATAATTAAATGTAACTTTTAAAAAGTTCAATTATGTTTAAACATTTAAAATATTTCATTTCAAGTCTGGTTAAATAAATATATATATTTTATTTTTATAATCATATATTTGATCTTAAATTATTTGAATGATACAATTTTTTATATAAAACTATAAAATATTATTAAATGTATAAAACAAAGAAATTTAAATATTTAAAAATATATTCCAATTACATTTACATGAACATTTGAATTAAATTATATGAACAAAGCACATAATCACACCTTTAGTCTGAAATTATAATTTTATTATTCTAAAAATAACTCTATAAACCCATTTTAAGAGGGAAATGAGCACTAACGCAAACACACCGAGAAAAAGAAAGACAAATAAATAAAAGAATGCTGCCAAACAAAAGACACATCACCTCTTGAGCTATGGCATACAGAAGTCACCTTTCACACACTGCATTCCTGCCCTGCACCACACACACACACACACACACACATTCAAGACTATTGCTTCTTTTATCACGTATTCTGTACTCGACCCTATTAAAACACTCCTGCTCAAATAAACAAAGAGCTTCTCTGCAGGATTTGTGTTCAGCTGAGTCTATACATCACACCTGAAACTGAGTGCTGACTGAAGACCCCAAAACACCAGAAAGCCCATACTGTAAAAAGATCTATTTTCAAATACAATATATTCAAAAACAGTTAACACATATTTCAGAAAACACAAGAAATGCTCAATAATATATATTAGGTAAATGTAAATATGGTTAACAGGTTTTTAAAAAAGTAATATTTCTATATTTTCTACAAATAGGCTACATTTTTAACTAAAGCATATTTTAAATGATCTTTAGATATTTAGATCTTTCAATGTCTACCTGTGGGATGTCAGCACTTAGAAATTTGAAATATATAAGGAAAATCCTGCAATCAAGCTATATCTTTCAAAAGCTTAGTACTTCTAGTTTTTCTTTTATAGATATTATCTCATATCCCTTTTATTTCATATTTGAAATTAACTAACCAACTAACCAAATAAATAAGCATAATTATCAAAAAAGGAGGGGGCTGAAGCATTTGTTTATTATGTCTATTATCTGATGAGCATCACTTTTTCACAATATTTAATAATACAAACATATTTTTTGTAATAAATAATTGACGAACAAAAGTTGTGGGCAACATGGTGGCTCAGTGATTAGTACTGTCGCCTCACAGCAAGAAGGTCGAAATGTCCAAAATGAATGAATAAATCCTGCAATCAAGCTATATCATTCAAAGGTTTAGAACTTCTAGTTTAGGGAGAATATATATTATCTCAGTGCTGCATAGTGGCGCAGTGAGTAGCACATTTGGCATTTCTGTGTGGAGTTTGCATGTTCTCCCTGTGTTTGCGTGGGTTTCCTCCAGGTGCTCCGGTTTCCCCCACAAGGTACACGATCTGTCACTGGGGTGGTACCTTTTTAAAAGGTACAAATTTGTACCTAAAAGAATATTATATACCATATTAATACCTCAAGGGTACATATTAGTAACTAAAAAGTACAAAAGTGTTCCTCTTAAAATTTTTAGGTATTAATATGTATCTTTGAGGTATTAATATGGACTTTTTAGGTACAAATTGTACCTTTTGAAAAGGTACCACCCCAGTGACAGATTGCGTAGCTTTATTTCTGAGAGTGTAGTGTATGTGTGTAAATGAGTGTGTATGGATGTTTCCCAGTGATAGGTTGCAGCTGGAAGGACATCCGCTGCGTAGAACATATGCTGGATAGGTTGGCGGTTCATTCCGCTGTGGCGACCCCAGATTAATAAAGGGACTAAGCCAAAACGAAAAGGAATGAATGAACTAACTAACTAACTAACTAACTAACTAAATAAATGAATGAATGAATGAATGAATGAATGAATGAATGAATACCAAAAAAGGAGGAGGCTGAAGTATTTGTTTATTATGCCTATTATCTGATGACAGTCACTTTTTCACAACATTTGATAATACAAACAAAAGTTTTGTAAAAAATATATAATTGACAAACAAAAGTTTGTTTACTAAATATATAAGCATAACTGGAATGTACATAGTTACAAAAATTCCAGCACTACAATCATCTTAATATCAGATACACACTTCATTCATATTGAGTCATAGATTATCATCTGTTTTCTTAAATGGGGTATACTACATGCACAGCTAGTGTTATTCGGCCAATGATGAACTTCTAATGAAAGCTTTATGTGACTATTTTCAATTTCATAAGCTTCCTTTTACAGCAGCAATGCTGTAATGTAATTCAAATATAATCGGTTAATTAACGTAAGCTCCATTTAGTTGTTAAAGCATAAAAATGCAGGCACATCAATAGCAGCAGGCTAGTGCAAAAACTCTATTGAAAATACTGGTTTAAAATTAATTTCCATACTTTAAAGACATGGTGTGGAAAATAGAATTTAATGCAGTACTTCTTGTTTGGTCTGATATTTTATATTGCCAGGCAGTGAAGTTTTTTTAATGTTTTTTTTAAAAATCAGATCTTAAATGCAGCGATTTTATATGGGATAACAATTAACCGGAAGCCCTGGGGCTGGCTGACTGAAATTAAAAGTCTGTGTGCATATACCCCATTTGCAGCAGCTCATATTTATTCCATTATTTTACCCATATAAATACACTGTAAAAAGCTATGATCAATTAGTCCTCACAGTATATGTTTTAGGTCATATAACTTACTAAACTGAGTTAATCATGTTCTAACTTAATTTTAGAAGTTATGCAAGCAGTTTTAAGGCATTTTAACATAATATAGATTTAATGGACTCATAAGGTTAATTCAAGGCAACCAGTTTTGTTTTTTTTTTACAGTACATTTGTTTTAATTGATAAAAACTTTTTTATTTATATACATTCCTCTTAGTTTATCCTTACTTTCTGTTTTTTTCAAACAGGATAAATTATTATAAATTTCTTACATAAACTACATAAACAAAAATTACATAAACATCTTATTATAAACTCCATTATCTGTGCCGTATATAAAGCCAACACATTTTTAAGCATGTAATTTATCGAAAAGTTTATTGTTGTTGGTTCATAGTAATCAACTCATTTAGCAATCCTTAACTCTCCTTTGTAACATAAATATTGATTTTATATTCGTTTTAATATGTATGACCCCTTTATATTTTTTTTTTCTTTTTGTTATTTACCATACAGGAGGATAAGACATCTTTCAACACACACTGTTTTGTCCGCTACGTGTCAGGCTCTAGGAAATGAAAGGATCTTGGCAGAGGGTGAGATCCACTCACTTCATTAAACAAACAACAGTGAGAAATGTAAATGTTAGTGCGCACACACAAAAAAATCTCTACCTTCTTGTTTGGACACCTGTGGAGGAGCCACTGAGCCTGAGATAAAGATATGGCTAGAACAGCATTCATCAAAAAAAAAAGAAAAAGAAGAAGAACACTGTCATCATTTATTCATCCTCATGTCATTCCAAACTTTCAGAATAAATTGAGTATGAGCTGAAGTTTGCTTAGTTTCGCTTCATATAACCACAGTGGATTGTCAGGAGCCACTGACATTATCTTGTTTTGCTCATATATTTATATATTTATTCATTCATTTTCGTTTTGGCTTAGTCCCTTTATTTATCAGGGGTCGCCACAGTGGAATGAATCACCAACTTATCCAGCATATGTTTTACGCAGCGATTGCCCTTCTAGCCACAACCCAAATTTTAACAAAAATTTCAAAGGGATATATATATATATATATATATATATATATATATATATATATATATATATATATATATATATATATATATATATATATATATAAATAAATAAATAAATACACTCATGCATTCACACTCTTACACTACGGCCAATTTAGCTCATTCAATTCACCTATAGTGCATGTCTTGCACTATATTGTGAGTGAAACTGAAGCACCCGGAGGAAACCCACGCGAAAATGGGGAGAACATGCAAACTCCCCACAGAAATGCCAACTGACCCATGCAGCCGGGGCTTTAACCAACGACCTTCTGACTGTGAGGGGAAAATGCTGACTACTGAGCCACTGTGTCGCCTATATTTATTTATTCATTTATATATATATATACAGCTGAAGTCAGAATTATTAGCCCCCCTTTGAAATTTCTTTTCTTTTTTAAATATTTTCCAAATGATGAACAGAGCGAGGACATTTTCACTGTATGTCTGATAATATATTTTTTTTCTGGAGAAAGTCTTATTTCTTTTATATTGACTAGAATAAAACGATTTTTTTATTTTTTTAAATCCATTTTAAGGTCAAAATAATAAGCCCCTTTAAGCTATTTTTTTTTTCGACTATCTACAGAACAAGCCATCATTATACATTAACTTGCCTAATTACCCTAACCTGACTATAGTTAAGCTTTTAAATGTCACTTTAAGCTGTATAGAAGTGTCTTGAAAAATATCTAGTCAAATATTATTTACTGTCATCATGGCAAAGATAAAATAAATCAGTTATTAGAAATGAGTTATTAAAACTATTATGTTTAGAAATGTGTTGAAAAAAATCTCTCCGTTAAAACAGAAACTGGGGAAAAAAATAAACAGGGGGGCTAATAATAATAGATAGATAGATAGATAGATAGATAGATAGATAGATAGATAGATAGATAGATAGATAGATAGATAGATAGATAGATAGATAGATAGATAGATAGATAGATAGATAGATAGATAGATAGATAGATAGATAGATAGATAGATAGATAGATAGATAGATAGATAGATAGATAGATAGATAGATAGATAGATAGATAGATAGATAGATAGATAGATAGATAGATAGATAGATAGATAGATAGATAGATAGATAGATAGATAGATAGATAGATAGATAGATAGATAGATAGATAGATAGATAGATAGATAGATAGATAGATAGATAGATAGATAGATAGCTAGATAGATAGATAGATAGATAGATAGATAGATAGATAGATAGATAGATAGATAGATAGATAGATAGATAGATAGATAGATAGATAGATAGATAGATAGATAGATAGATAGATCTCTGAATGCACAACACGTCCAACCTTGAGGCGGATGTGCTACAGCAGCAGAAAACCACTCCGAGTGCCACACCTGTCAGCTAAGAACAGGAAACTTAGGCTACAATTCACACAGGCTCACCAAAATTGGACAATAGAAGGTTGGAAAAACGTTGCCTGGTCTGATGAGTCTCGATTTCTGCTGCAACATGAGTCCATTAATACCAATTGAGCATCTTGTCAACGCCACAGCCTGAGTATTGTTGCTGACCATGTCCATCCCTTTATGACCACAGGGTACCCATCTTCTGATGGCTCCTTCCAGCAGGATAACGCGCCATGTCATAAAACTCAAATCATCTCAGACTGGTTTCTTGAACATGATTATTGATTTACCGTACTCAAATGGCCTCCACAGTCACCAATCCAATAATGCACGTTTGGGATGTGGTGGAATGTGAAATTCGCATCATGGATGTGCAGCTGACAAATCTGCAGCAATTGCGTGATGCTATCATGTCAATATGGACCAAAATCTGTGAGGAATATTTCCATCTTGTTGAATCAATGCCACAAAGGATTAGGGCAGTTCTGAAGGCAAAAGGGGGTCCAACCCGGTACTAGTCATGTGTGCCTAATAAAGTTGCCAGTGAGTGCATGTTCAAACTTATGTCTCATATTTTCAGACTTAGTGAAGATGGTATGTTATTTACTTTCATATGAAACCAAAAGATTAAAAACAACATTTTCTTTACTGTGGACACTCATAAACTTTATTGGCCAATGCATTCATTTGCACCACACTGTTTCTCAATTACATAAAGTTGAGCTTTTTTGATAATCAAGTGACTTCTGGTCACTCTGTCATGAATCACTACTAGCATGAACACCAACCCAGATCTACTAGAAAAAACACTAGGCACTGTGTCAGTGAAGGTGTGCTGCTGCAACCAAACTTGTCTAAAAACGTACTGCTCGATAAAGATTGATTAATTTACAGCACATTTGGAGCAGTGCACTTGAAACCTTTCTTCACGCCTCATCTGAAACTCAGACAGCATTTTCTCCTTTGGGTTTAGAGATTCTCGCCTTTTAGCCAGGACTATGAGATACGATGAGACATGCGAGTGTCTCTGCTTCCTATTAACCCAGGCATTTCCTCGCTATAGTGCACACCCGTTAAACATCCAGAGATAGCGCAACGTGCTGGCTTGGTTTCACGCTTCTCTGTTTTATTGTTGACGAATAGCTTGAGCAGATGGGCTTGTTATCTTTGAAGATCCTCCTCGGCCGGCGTGAGGAATTGGCACAGGACTGCAACATGCATAGACACACTGACAAAAACACACGAAAATGCTATACTCACGCATCCCTTCCAATCTATAGAGTTTGAAAATTCAGGTTTGGGCCCACTCTCTCTGAAGATCTCTCGGTTTCAGACAAGCATCGAATTCAGTGTCTTTATGTGTTACACCATCTGTCCAAAACCATACACGAGGGTCTTTCATCTTTTTCCAACCGCTGGATGGAGAGATAGAGAGAAGAAAGAGAAGTGAGGATCGCTCATCTGATATGCACATTAGTTTACTGGCACACTTTCTCACCACCATAACTGATCCAGAAACATCTCAGAGACTATTTTTGATGGATTTCCCAGGTGTAATGCTGATTTAAATGTTATATTTTGAGGATCTGGTAGTTAGAAATTTTTACTCTTTGTCAAAAATGTATTCAAAGTTCTTCATGTTAGATCTTGAGAAAGTATTATTTATTTTAGTTTGGCTGGAAAATCAGTTATTTTTTTTATAAAATTATTTTTAATTATTTCAATACTATTTTCAGGATTTTTTTTTTTGATTGGCTTCAGAACAAACCACTCTTACCCAATTACTTGGCCAATTAAACAAACTTAGATAGCATATACCTATAGTTAAGCCTTTAAATTGCACTTTAAGCTGAATAATATCTTCCAAAATAACTAAAATATTACATACTGTCATCAGGGCAAAGACAAAATCAATGATTATTAAATATTGGTTATTAAAACATTCAAAATGTGTTGAAAAAACTCTAAAACGGCACTTTGGAAATATTTGAAGAATTTAAATTTCATAGGATGGCTAATCATTTGGTTTTAAATGGTATATACACTTACCTGCTTCACACATACAAAGCTCAAACATGCCATGAGATGTGCAAATTCATTGGTTTTGTGTGAGCGTATATTCATTCATTCATTCATTCATTTTCCTTTGGCTTAGTCTCTGATTTATCAAAGGTTGCCACAGAATGAACCGCCAACTTATTCAGCATATATTTTACGCAGCGGATGCCCTTCCAGCTGCAACCCAGTACAGGGAAACACCCATACACCCTTATTTACACACACCAATACGCTATGGTCAATTAAGTTTATTCAATTCACCTATACCACATGTCTTGGACTGTGGAGGAAATCGGAGCATCTTGAGGAAACCTTAAGGAGAACATGCAAACTCGACACAGAAATACCAACTGACCAAGCCATGACTTGAACCAGCGACTTCTTGCTATGAGGTGACAGTGCTAACCACTGAGCCACTGTGCCATAGTTGAAGGCAAAATTATTAGTCTTCTTGTGAATTTTTTTGTCTTTTTGAATATTTTTCCTATTAAATCTTGAGAAACTGTTATTTTTTTTAGTTTGGCAGGAATAAAAGCAGATATTAATGTTGTGTTTTTTTAGGTTTATTTTTTAGCCCCCTTAAGAAATGATTTGTTTGTTTGTTTGTTTGTTTGTTTGTTTGTTTGTAAACAACCCACTGTTACCCAATTACTTGTCTAATTAAACAAACTTAGTTATTCTATTAACCTATACTTAGGTCTTTAAAATGCACTTTAAGCTGAATAGTGTCTTCCAAAATAACTTGCCAAACATTATGTACTGTACTTATGTCATGGCAAAGATAAAGATATTTATTATTAGAAATTGATTATTAAATGTTTAAAATGTATTGAAAAAAATCTTAAACAGCACTTGGGAAATATTTGAAGATTTTAAATTTAATCTAATCATTTTGTCTTTAATGTCTTCAATTTTATTCAAATACAAATAATGACCAGTGAGCGTATAATTAAAGGCCAAAATATTAGTCTTCTTGTGAAATTTTTACTCTTTCTATAATATTTTTCCTATTAAATTTTGAGAAAGTGTTATTTATTTAGCTTAGTTTAGTTTTTTGGGTTTATTATTATTAGCCTCCTTAAGATTTTTTTTTTTTGATCGGTTACAAAACAAACCACTGATATCAATTACTTGGCCAATTAAACAAACTTAGATAACATGAACCTATAGTTAAGCCTTTAAACTGTGCTTTAAGCTGAATAATATCTTCCAAAATAACTAAAATATTACATACTGTCATCAGGGAAAAGACAAAATAAATGAGTTATTAAAATGTCTAAAAACCTGCTTAAAAAAATCTTAAACAGCACTTGGGAAATATTTAATTTAAATTTCGCAGGAGGGCTATTCATTTTGTCTTCAATGGTATATACACCTACCTACTTCACACAAACATAAAGCTCAAACATGCCATGAGATTCATTGGTTTTGTGTTAATGCTTTAAAGGGCTTGTTCAGAGTGTATTTTTAAGGCTTGGATGTCATATCTTACTTTTTTTCATACTGCTACTCAGATAACAGGAAAACAACTGTCATATTTCCTAGTTCCTCCAAAGGCCCACCCTCAATAGGCTCTGATTGGTCAGCTAACATAACGTAATTACTTTTATGTTCGTTTGTTCACGAAAACAAACAACAGTTACCCAATGACTTGTCTAATTAAACAAACTTAGTTATCCTATTAACCTTTAGTTAGGCTTTTAAATATCACTTTAAGCTGAATAGTATTTTTCAAAATAACTTGCAAAATTGTATGTACAGTGCATTCTACTGTAATGTACTGTACTTATGTCATAGCAAAAACAAAAGATATTAATTATTAGAAATGAGTTATTAAAACAAAACAAAAAATCTTAAACAGCACTTGGGAAATATTTGAAGAATTTAAGTTTCACAGGAGGGCTAATCATTTTGTCTTCAACTCTATATAAACTTACCTGCTTCACACAAACATAAAGCTCAAACTTGCCAAGAGATGTGCAAAGTCATTTTGTGTTTATAATTTAAAATAGATTTAATTTGGCTTTTTATTTTTTTATGAATAAAGGGACTGAGGCCGAAACAAAACGAATAATTTAGAGATGCAGTGAGAGTTATTCAAATGTTTAAAAATGTGTTAAAAAAAATCTTAAACAGCACTTGGGAAATATTTGATAATTGTAAATTTCATAGGAGGGGAAATAATTTTGTCTCCAAGTGTTTATAAACATACCTGCTTCACACAAACATAAACCTCATTGGTTCTTGTAAGCTTAAACGTGATGTGCAAGAATGAACCTCATTGGTTCATGAAGTTCAAACATCTTGGATTGTGCAACACTTTCATCTTGAGCTTCGGAGACCAAATTTGACGGATCATTTTTATGTGAATTACACACTGTAAAACTCAACAGTCAACTATATCAAATGAAATGAGTGTAGTTAACTCAAAATTGACTGAAAGTTAATTCTACTCATTTAAAGAGTTTTGAACTCAGTGTTGAAGGTAATTAGTTAATTAAATACCTCATTACTTTAACTTAAATGGAGTAAGTTCACAGTACTCATATAGATCAGTTTTTTAACTCAAATGGTTTGTAGCAATCGGTTTGCTCAGATGGTTTGAGTTGCCTTAACTTATTGAGTTTTCCAGTACTCGGTTTGAGTTCTCTTCATTTATTAGGTTTTAATGTGCTCAAATTGCTTCATTTACTAAAATGGCTTAAGTTCACAGTACTCATTAGGGTTAGTTTTTAAACTTAAATGGTTTATTGCAGTCGGTTTCCTCAAATGGTTTAAGTTACCTTAACTTTATGGGTTTTATAGTGCAGGAAAAAGTCTAGGATACAGCTGTGGATATGCACATGAATATAGCATCATTTTTGTGATGCTATAACAAAAATGTATATTAGGGGTAGACGTTAATAAAATACAGTTTATTGGGTAATTTAATAAATAACATAAATAATACTCTGTGCAGTTCTGTTTTTACGGTACTGTGTTGGTTGGAATTAGAGTTGGGGTAGGGTTAGCCGTTACTAAAATACAATTAATGGGAAATTTATTAAATAATATAAATAATTCTGGTCAACTTCCAGCCATAACCTTATCCGATCTAGCGACAACCGAATTAAAGCTTAAATGAAATCTGGTCACTGTGTAAAATCAACCTGTCTCTTCAAAACACTTTTGAAGCATCACAGTTAATAGACTGAACGAAGGCACAGACAGCTTTTTTTAAGAAGAAGAAGCAGTTTTAAAGTAAAGGTTTAATTAAAAATATACTTATTTGTGTTCTGAAGAAAAGTCAAAGATTACAGAATGCTATTTCCCCGGGGGAATCCAGTCTTTTAATGCAAATTCAAAGCTTTCTCAAGTTTAGGTTTGAAATAAAGCAGTATTGTTGTTTTTCTAGTTTGCTATTGATGCCACCCTTCAAATCCTCAACCTGTGTCTCTTTATGGCTCTTTAGGGTCTCTTGACACCTGTGTCACTTACAAGTTATTTGTAAAGCAAATGATTTACAGTCGGCACACTGACAGATAAATCATGTGTGAAAGCATGTCAAGAGCTCTCTCAGAATAGACAGCTAAAATACCAAATGCCGTTTGGGTTAAAGAGGACAAAATGGTCCTCCAGGAGTAGTTGAAAACTCATTTGATTGGATTGCTTTATTATAGCGCAGATGCTCATGCGGTCAAATGTTTTCAAAGGATGTGAGCTTTCTACTTCGACATATTTCTACTCACAATCTGTGTTGTTGAAGAACATTAGTATTTATTATTATAATGTTTTATGTCTGATAGTCTAAATAATAATAGTAAGGATAATAATAATAAATATAGCAACAACAACATAAATATTTGAATTCCCTCCACTTTTACATTGTTAAAACATGAAAAGAGACAAATAACAAAATTAAATATTATTACATGTATTTATTTTTAACATAAATAAATACAAATATTATATTATATTATATTATATTATATTATATTATATTATATTATATTATATTATATTATATTATATTATATTATATTATATTATATTATATTATATTATATTATATTATATCCCCGTGAACATTGTCCCTTTAAGAAGCGGTGAGAGTAAAAGAAGGCGGCGCGGTTTCTCACTCTGGGTGGGAAAGATAGGCGGGGCTAACGCGAGTTGACTGACAGCTGGGCCCAGGCAAGTCCAAAATCGCAGCGCCTGAGCGCTCCAAAGCAGCCAATGAGAGCCAGAGCCTGGCCGTCAATCATGCCCCAAAAGCCAATTGTAAAGCAGAACAAGGAAATCTTTATCACTTCTGATGTATCCAACGTGGGACGAAGAAACGTCTGGATAAAAAGAAAGTAAAGTCCGGGAGGGGGAAAACAAGCGGTGGAAACGGTTAGAAGTGCGAGGTGAATTTGTAAATTAGCAGAGTTTTCGGACCGTACAACTGAGATCAAGATAAAAGCTTCCCAGTTCCTTCAACCGCGCGCTGGAAGAAGAGAGTGAACGAACGAGAGAGAGAGAGCCGCAAAGTTCACAACAGTCGGACGGCTTTACTGGGACTGTTTCTCTTCAAAACTGCTTTATTTTTTTCACTTGACTGGTCGTGGAGTCGCAGTTTGGATACTTTGTATTAAGAAGCGACAGCCTCAAACTTTTTAAAGAGTGCGATTTTCCCCGTGGAAAAGTTTCTTTAAAGCGCCGATTATCCCAGATTTTCTTTCAACGCGTTCGTGTGGAGTGAATGGACACGATCTACTATGTGTTTATTCTTCGTTATAACGAATCCCTTGGGATCAAAACATTATAAGCAGTTCATAATGTTTTGAACACCGTGGACGTTTTTAACTCCTGAAACTACATTTGATCCAGTGGATCGCTCTTGCCAAAACAAAGCGCCCGTCTATCCCCCATACAGACCCCCTTTTCAACCTTTTAAGGACAACTGCATTTAGTTTTGGCTTCTGGTCAAGTTTCTTGTATTGCTTCGTCGTGATTCACCTTTGATTTACTTACGTGGTGCTGCAGGGGAGATATTTTTCTAACTGTGGGACCGTTTTCAAGTCCAGGACACATGCATTGCCCAAAAGCAACGCAGTATAATTTGATAGTACCGCTGGGTAAACAAACAACTTAATGAAGGCGAATTACTCGAACTCTGAGAAACTCAATAAGCTCGAGCTGTCCGTTTGTGGATGAGAGAGATCAGTCGTTAAGCGCTGAGACAACTGGATACAAAATGGCGGCGTGGCTGGGACAGATGGGATCACTTTCATATCATGTGTTTTATTGGCTTTTGACGCTGGAACTGTTAATCAATTATGGCGCACCGTGTCCTCAAAACTGTACGTGTACGCTTGATACGACCGACTGCAGTCGTTTGGACATGACTGATGTCCCTCAAGACTTGCCAAAGAGCACTGTGCATCTGTAAGTACACAAAACTGGCCAGTTCGAACCAAATGCCTAGTTAAACACCTAAACAACACGTTTTAAGTTACTAAACACGAAGCTAAAGTTGTCATGGGACTCGAAAGTCACAGAATATCAAACAACAAAAAAATGTCATTTCTTAAATTGTCTCATAAATAATATATAAATAATATATACATAAATAATATATGACTTTCAAAATGACTTCAAAGTATCATAAAAAATTATAACAAGGTATTGCTTGTAAGTAGTCTCCAGCCTGGTTGTGTGATCTGCCAAGTTATGACATGCTAGTTACTGTTATAAGTTTGGAAACTCTGACAGAAAGTTTTAGGAGGCCTACTGATATGAGTCAAAGTCATGAAACCACAACTACAATCTCTTAAAGTAATATTAGTCTTTAGTATCACTTTTTTACAATCTAGTAGTATATAAAACTACGTTTATAGTTTAAAATAAGAATTCCACTTCTCTTCAGTGCCCAGCAGGTTTTTGTTTTAGAAAAATCTGTTTTCGAATATTTGGTATCTCTGTCATGTCACCTGGATATCACACTTTTTAACAAGCTTGCAATTTATTAAGAATGCAATTTTCTTGTTTATTTATTTGCTTCATTTTGAATTTTATAGCTTAAATAGTGTTATTTTTTTACTTAGATATTAGACCTTGCTAATTCACAATTCAAGTAATATTGAACATTTAGCAAACATTTATAAGTTCTCAGACTAGTGTAACAAACAAACTATATCATTTATAACAATTCAACAGCTTTAAAATGTTGTGTACTTAAAATATAATTTATTTTCTTTAATAGATTTAATTTAAATTAAAAACTTGATTTATTAAGCATTTTGTCACTTGTCTAAATCTCTGACAACTCTCACAAGTTACACTTTTCCACAGGAACTTTTCATAAACTTTGCTGTATTGTAAGAACGCAATTGGCTTTTTACATTTTTATATGGTCAGATATAAATCATAGATTATGACTTAAATTGTGTTATTACTGTTTAAAGCTACAGAGCGTTTGTTTCATGGTTATTTGACATTGCAAGAACTCACATTTTAAGCATTATTTGTTTGAAATCATCATGCAGAGAAAGTACTAATCATATTTCCTCAGCACTTTCTCTCAAACCTGACATCACTTCTGAAGATGCCTTTTTGGCATTAGGTTTGGCTGTAATGTATCTCTACAGCCCAGACAAAGTTACAGAGGTGTTATCTGTTTGTATGTTCGAGATCACAATCATATCATTTTCAAAGGGAACGATTTTACAGCCCAGTATTATCTTTAACACCTTTACTTCATGTTTCATCACTGCGAAGATACCCGTTTGTTTGTCGATTTCACAAAGGCAGCTCTTTTACTATTCTTGGCAGGTTTTAAAGATGATTATCGCACGCAGGGTTCAACACGGAACATCATCTGAAATCAGGAGCTATCTGTTTTGCATTCTATGTATGATTCGATTTGTCAAATTTGAGTCTTGCCTAATGTGTTAGGCATTTAGTTGGGTATTATTAAACTATAGAGAGGACACAAGAACTAAGGCAAATTTGAGGACAAAAACAGTGTAGTATATCTGAGGATGGTTGGCATAATCGTTGTTTGTTAGATAGGAGCGTGAAACATTCATTACACATGATATCAGGGTTTAGATTGGAATGACTGGGCAGGTAGCTGTGTTGATGTTCTGGCTCAAGGACTGTCTAACCTACTGCTGAGTAATTTGACCTGGTCTGCTTGAGCGCTTTTAGTATGTGGCTCAAGTATAACATTTTATCACATAAACTGATTTTTGTGGGAAACAAATGCGATGTATTTTAGAGCAAAACTGGAGATTTGGCTAGAAAAAAGTCAAAGAAGGACTGGAGTGGATGGTAAAAAGTGGACTCTTTATGACAGGTGGTTGGACAATTGGAACGTTTAGTGATATCAGAAAAAGAAAAGATTTTGAATCCTTTCCAATATAACCAGTAAATGGATTCACATTTTATTTCATGTTGACTTTGTTCAACTTTAATGTGGGACATTTTTAAAGAACATTAATTAACTACAAAGTACCAATAAATACGTTAATTCCATACTACTCTGTTAGATTAGCATGTTAAACCATTTAATGTGTTTCTTTTAGTATCAAAAGCTGTTAAATTACGTTGGCAGAACAACAGTACTTTTATTGTTAGGCTTCAACGGTCCTACAGGTGATGCACATTTCCTTTTGACTTGCCTTATATATGATCATTAAAGCGTAACCGTTTTTAATATTCAAACCTTACTGACACCAACAGCATTATCCCGAAACAACTGGCTTGTGTTGTTAACTTGTGGCTCGTTTTCCCTCGAAAGCTTCAGGCAAATGTGGTCTGTCATAAGTGCTGATTATTTATTTTCATTAATCCCTACAACGATCCCTATTCACAAGTCACTATTCATGCTTTTGTACGCCTTTCTGGCAATTCATAAGCAGACAGGAGCTTGCTATTGTGTGACATCCAAACCTGTTGCTTGCGTAACCACGCGCTCAAGGAAGATCACGCAGCATTTCCATGAAATATAAGCCACGGTCCAGCATCTTAATGTCCCTGTATCGTCTACTATATGTTGACAGATCCAACAGAAGCTGGATTTTGAAGGGCCAAAGGTATTTTTTTGGGTTGTCCGTTGGTAATATATCAATCAAGAGCAGAAAAGGCTTTGGTTGGAAAAACCCTGTGGACATGGCCTGAGTATAAAATCAAGTCTTAATACCTTCCAGTTGTCCAAATAGTTTCTCCATACTGCCCATTTTCTTCTTGCTTTTATTTAATGGTTCCCCTGTGGCTTGCAGAGGCCCTGATGGCGAGTAGGAAGCAGTGAGGGTTTGGCATCACCAACTTGCGCGTGGCCCTTTTGTGGATTTAAGTTAACTTTGAGATATGGACTTGGTGTGTTGTGTTCACATTGAATTTGAAGAGATAAATAATCTTAGATCACTTAGCGTTCACATTGTCATTTTTATAACTGAACCTAAGGGCACAAAGCAAAACGATTTTATTACATATTTTGCTACATCTTTTTTTGGGGTCTCGGTCTGCTTGTCTGGTGCTCACCAAGGATTGGATGGCAGCATTCACACTTATTCAGACTGAGTGTAGACCAATTTAAGAAATATGCAGTGCAGTTTTGGGTGTAGTTACAAGGTAGGGCTGCATAAAATATCGTTTCAGCATCGATATTGCAATGTGTGCATCCGCAATTGCAATGTGTGCATCACATCGCAAGATATGCAATGTCTAGTCTGAATTATAGTTGACCAGGAGCCACAGAATTGTTTAATTACCGCATTTATACAGAATTTACATGAATTATGGCAAAATAATATTTTACTCTTGTTTCTAGTCCAAAACTCTACATTTCAAATAGGGCTGGGCCGATAAACAATATATCAAATCGCAATAAAATGACATATAAATAACAATGATAAGCTATCGATTATTTTTGTTTTTTACTCAATATTGATCTAAGAGCCAATCACACAGCAGCAAAGTGCAACAATGGGAATCTAAAAGTTTGTTGATATTAGAGATGCACCAAATTTTCGGCCACTAAAATTTATTGGCTGAAAATATGTTATGCCATTTAATGGGCCATCTAATTTTTGTGGCTTCAGTCATTGTTGGCATACTCTTTTAAATCTGCAAGCATTAACAACTTCTATCAAAATATCGTTATCGTTCAGCATGGAAAACAATTACCAAGATTGCATTTTTGCCATATTGCCCAGCCCTAATTTCAAAGCAAAATCAAGATAATTTTATTTATCATACTGGCAAATAGTTTTAAATAGTTAATTTGGACTTATTTGACTTATTTAATTTTGACGAGAAATGAGACAAAGTAAAAAAAGCAGTTTTTGCATTGTAATTTATTCAATTTTTGTACCTGAATACTGTTAGACTCATCAGAAAATTGTCAAATAGTGCTATTCAAACTATCTTGTAACACCATTCATATCGCAATATTTATCGCCAAAAAATTTTTTTCCAATATTGTGCCCTAGTAGCTAGTTAATGTAATTTAATTACTTTTCCATTGATATTGTAAAGTAACGGATTATTTTTGATTTATAGGAAATTTATAATGTACCTGCTGCAAAAACTGTAAATTAACTGTTCTAGATAAATATATTCAAAGAAGCACAGTAATTGTACTTTTTTTATACAAATATATTTTTAAAACTAATTTTGTTTTAGGTAAAGAAGGTAACATTAATAAAGATGTTTGATCACGTTTAAACAATGAATTGAGTTAGAAATTATTAATAATAATAAATGGAATGTATGAAATATAGTCTTATTGCTATGAAACTATGTATTTTGATGCAAATGATATTTAACATTTTTATAAAATTTTTTACAAAGCTAAAAGGCCCTATTTGAATCAGATTTAAACAGTTTAATTTACAAAGTTTAATTTCTGTGGACTATGATTTTATAGTAAGTAATTTAATTATTTCTTGAGTTACTTTGAGGAATATGTAATCAGAAAAGTAATTTAACTACAATTTTAATGATGAAATTAGCGGTTAATAAATAAATAAATAAATAAATATATATATATATTATATATATATATATATATATAATATATTATATATATATATATATATATAAAATTTTTATTATTATTATTTTTTTTTATGTAACCTACCCAATACTGCTGCACTGTCATTCCAAACTGGTCGTTCATTCTTCTGTGCAACTCAAAAGTAGACTTTAAAGAATGATGGTGACTATTGACTCTCATTGCATGGACAGTGATACATTTGTCAAGATATATTCCACAGAAGAAAGCCTGGTTTGGAATGACACGATAGGGGAGTAAATGATGACAGAATGTTCATTTTTGGGTGCAGTAACCCTTTAACCTGAGCGTGGAGGAGACAGACGAATTAAGTGATGAATGTTATGAGTAATCATATTGGCTTCACCGCTGCACGACACAGCCCTCCAAACTCTCCATCTGCAAATTTGAAAAAGTCGTCTGAATTCCTCACAAACGATTCCCCTTTAAAACCGTTTCCTGCCTCCGATCCATCTGAAGAAATGGCAAAAACAAAACCAAACGATTTTAGTTTTGATTACGGAAATTTATGTCCGTCTTTTGGTGTTTAACAATTCAGAATAAACGAGATACGTTTCTGATTAAACAGCTATTTGATTTGGTCTGTTTATGTAGTGAAGCTGTGAAGACCGAGATGATGGAAACAGTTTGGCTTGATATAACGAGCTGCATGAGTCTTATTACTCAGAGTAAACTACAACGACCCTTTGGTGGCCCTCCTGATTGTTTTGAAAGCCGAGGGGGTGGTGGTTGGTTTGTATGTGCAACCTGGGTTGCCACATGTGTTGAGTGTAGTTTGGTCCCCTGTTTAGGGTTGGTAAACAGCCCGCCAGATTTTTCTCACCTCCTTGAAGGGGGTTTGATGTGTTGTTTTTTGTTTAATGCATTGTGCGGGGCTGGGCTTTTCTTTACGGCCCCTGTCACCTGTTGTGGAGCTGCTGTGTAAACCTGAATGTTAAGGGTGCGGTGCGTCTTTGGCCTGGCTACAAGAGTTAGTTCAATGTCACGGTCCATTGCTTTCCATTGACGAAAGTTCTAGATCTTGATCTCCTTCTCCGACCCATTGTTTATTCTTTCAACGTGTGGAAACCAGTCAGCATTATGTCATCAGCAGTCCAACTCGTTTTGATTCTTGCTCGTTTCGTTATCTGAGCAGTCTGCTTTATTAATCCCGTTGCTGAAGAGTTGGGTCGCGTTCAACAACAGCAACTTGCATTCTAGATTTTTGACAGCATAACGCATAACACATGTAAAAGCTGAGCTGGTTTGCTCCAGGTGTGTGCAGCGTAGCCTGGAGCGGAGTTTGCTTGCGTTATCGGATTGTGAGTTAAAGGAGTGCCTCACCATGTTTAGCTTGGCCTGAATGGCACAGAGGTTAACGGCACCTTCCGTTAGCACTGAGGAGTTTCCATGTGTTTGAGGACTTTTTCTTTGCTGATTTATGCCCTGGCTAAAATGTTAGCATTAGGTTGCGCTTTTTATCCGTTAATGCACTTCAATCATGAAGCTAGCCATTTAGCGGTTAGCTGACAAAGCGAAAATCTTGCTAAATAACGGGTGATCACAATTTGGACCAGTTTAGATGAAGACAAGCGTTGTTATGTCTCAGTTGGGGGGATATGGCAGCCACACTAGAACCAGAATCGAAATTCCAGCAGGATCAAACAAATATTCCAGATTCTCTTTCGGTTGAGACACATATGAGGGGGCAATTTGCCTTGTGGTTTGTAGAGTTAGCATTAGCATATTTCAAACAGCGCTGAATCCACAGAAGCTTTTATTTGGCCAGTAATTCGGACACTTCACATTCGCATGCTTTGGCAGACTGTTGTTTACATACAGACATAACCAGCTCATGTAACACTGAATTTAAAAGTATATATGAAAACCTGCTGGCAACCATGTTCTCATTCTTTAACAAGCCTGTATTATTTGATCTGTAAAATTGTAAAATATTATTGCAATTGATTTATTATATGTAGTTTAAAATGTATTGCTGTGAATTAGCACCATTATTCCAGTCTTCATTAAGATCTTTCAGAAATCATTCATATGCTGATTTGCTCTTCTGTTATGATTAATTAAATTATATTTTTAACTATATTTTTAAAATAGCAACATCTTATTTTTAAAGCAAAAACTACTCATCGCAAACTTTTGATTGGTAGTGTATTTCTTTGAATGTTCTCTTTTATTCCATTTTCGTTTGTATTCAAAGCAACACATATGAAACCAGTGTTAACTTCTCATAAAGAATGATTTCGGATCATGTGACACTAAAGACTGGAGTAATAATGCTGAAAATTCTGCTTGAAATAAAGTACATATTACTACATTCAATGAGAAAACAGTGTATTATTATAATAAAATGCTATTTTCATTAAAATTTGATCATATAAATGCAGCATTGTTGAGCAGAATAGGCTCTTCTGCTTAAAAAAACTCTTTAGAAACAACATCTTTTCTTCTTCATTGTATCCAACACAAATGAAACCGAAAAGTGTTGCATTCTCATGAAGCATGCCATTTCAAGTAACCTCCATTATAGCGTGAGATAAGCGTCAAAATATCAATTCAAATAAAAGCGTTTTCAGCCAAAATGATCCTTTCTATTTAGAGATTATTCCTTCACATGCATTCTGGATGAAGCGCTTGGGCCTAATTGGGAGTTTGGAGATAATGGCTCTTTCAGAAGGGCTGTCAGCCAGTGGAATGGAGGTTTCTGGAAGTCCTCTGGCAGTATTCAGTGTGAGGCCGTGGCTTGTCTCAAGTGCTCACAGCTGGACGCTCTAGAAGACGGGAGAACTGAAGGCTGAATAGGCCTCGCTGTAAAGGCCTCTGTCCTTATTTACTCACGGAGCTGGAACCTCTTGTGTTTGAGCTCAAATTGAGATGCATACCTGAGCACGGCTGGATGAAGAAACACTAAAGCCATTCACCACGTTCTTGGAAATTGGTTATTTGCTTGATTCTATGTCATATTCTTTGACGCTGTATAAATTAATTAGTTGTGATTGGTTTCCCACAGTTTTGTAGTTCTGTGTGATGAATAAACTCATTTTAATCAAAATTGTTATAATTTACTGACCTTTTGTCCCTAGAAACAGAGTAAAAATCATGGTTATTCCACCTTAATATTTTAGGTAGTATCAGAAAAGTGGCTACTATTTGTATTCATACTATTTTATTTGATTTTTTAAAAGGCTCTCATTGAGGATCAGCAAATTGTACTAAAATTTAAGAATGAATCTCAACTTAATATGAAGTAGCTACTAATTCAAAATTTTACAAATCACTGCAAGATTGATTGCATTGGTTATTCCACCAAGCTTTATTAACTATTCTGAGGTTAAGAACTGGTATTGTGTTATCTAAATATATATATATATATATTATATATATATATCTATATAATAATATATATTATATATATATATATATATATTATATTATATATATTATATATATATATATTATATATAAAACTTGGAACTTGTTTTGTTACATTGATCAATTGTTATGCTCTAGTTAACAACATTTTAATGGCACACATGGGAATTCAATCCTTGTGGTCCAATCCCTGGGTACAAAATTGGATGGTATATTCATTCACTATGGATGATTTTGGTAAGCCACAAGAAAGTAGGAGATAAGCAAAATATAATAAAAAGTTTAATCACAAATCTTTAATTCCGTTTGATCCGTATGCTGAGACTGTAATTTCAGTGTGTTGATGTACTTTGGTTGTTGCTAGAAGTGAAATATTTACAGCCAGAAGTTAATTATATCATTTATTAAGTTACCCATATATGTTTTTAAAGCTTACCCCTACCCCAAGAAACATTAAGATTAGAAACAAAAAATGACATTTTATTGATCCAGATTGATTAATTAATTTGTTTTATTTCGTTATTTTGTTTTGTATAGATAGTCAGAAGTGTACCTACAGTACACAGACATATTCCTCACAAATTTTCAGCAAATGTTGAAATGATCTTTTCTGTATCTGACACCGCTTGCGGGCTACAAGTGCTGAGAAGGTGGCATCCATTATCCCATTATCCACAACAGGGGCCTCGGGGTTTGACGGCCATAAGCTTTGCAGCTGCAACAATCAATGGCAAAATCACCTCTATTGAGAGTGCTTTACCAGAGCGCTGCTGTTATCAGAATAACAGGTCTCAGATCAGCGTGGGGGGGAAAGGAGAGCCAAACTTGTTGTTTTGTCAAAGGTGGTGATTATGAGGTGGAGGTCAAGCAATGGGATGAGCAGTGCACTCTGGGAAATACTCTTTCTCTCTAGCGAAGGGAGAATCTTTTCAACTGGAATGAATGACCAGAGGATGACTGAGTAGCTATTATAGTTTTTTGTGTGTTATTTATTAATAACCAATACATTATAAATAATCTGAATTGTATTTGTTAACATAAATACAGTATGAATACAGTATACAGTATGTATAACTATTTTATGGTTTAATTTAATAACCATGAAACATGATATAATAACACTTTATTTTTACTCAAAAAGGCAAGTATAACTTCGTTATAATTGTAGATTTCTCTTTTATATGTTTAAGTATAAGAACATAATAAATAACATAATAATAAATTACGCATTATAGTTTATTTATAGGGCAGCACAGTAGGTAGAACAAATGCCTCACAGCAAGAAGGTCACTAGTTTGAGCCTTGGATGAGTCAGTTGGCGTTTCTGTGTGGAGTTTGCATGTTCTCCCCGTGTTCGCGTGGGTTTTCTCCAGTTGCTCCAGTTTACCTTACAAGTCCAAAAACATGTGGTATAGGTGAATTGGGTAAGCTAAAATTGGGCGTAGTGTGTGTGCGTGTGTGCGTGTGTGTGTGTGTGCGTACGTGCGTGCGTGCGTGCGTGCGTGCGTGTGTGTGTGTGTATGGATGTAATTGTATGGATGTTTCCCAGTGATGGGTTGCAGCTGGGAGTGCATCCGCTGCGTAAAACATATACTGGATAAGTTGCCGGTTCATTCCGCTGTGGCAAGCCCAGATTAATAAAAGGACCAAGCCGAAAAGAAAATGAATGAGTTTATTTATATATTCAGTATATAAATATATATAATATTTATATCTTCAGTTTTTCAAAATGGTCCTATGACAAGAATGGGTGTTGTTCAATAGTTTTAGGACAATAGTTTAAGGTTACAATTACATTCACTCACCGGCCACTTTATTAAGTACACCTTACTAGTACCGGGTTGGACCCCTTTTTGCCTTCAAAACTGCCTTAATCCTTCGTGGCATAGATTCAACAAGGTACTGGAAATATTCCTCACAGATTTTGGTTCATATTTATATGATAGCATCGCGCAGTTGCTGCAAATTGTCAGCTGCACATCCATGATGCAAATCTCCCGTTCCACCACATCCCATAGGTGCTCTATTGGATTGAGGATCTGGTGACTGTGGAGGCCATTTGAGTACAGTAAACTCATGTTCAAGAAACCAGTCTGAGATGATTCACGCATTATGAACATAGCACGTTATCCTGCTGGAAGTAGCCATCAGATGATGGGTACAGTGTGGTCATAAAGGGATGGACATGGTCAGCAACAATATTCAGGTAGGCTGTGGCGTTGACGCGATGCTCAATTGGTAGCAACTAATGGACCCAAAGTGTGCCAAGAAAATATCCCCCACACCATTACACCACCACCACCAGCCTGAACCATTGATACAAGGCAGGATGGGCCCATGCTTTAATTTTGTTGACGCCAGACTCTGACCCACCATCCGAATGTCGCAGCAGAAATTGAGACTCGTCAGACCAGGCAACATTTCTCAAATCTTCAATTGTCCAATTTTAGTGAGCCTGTGCAAATTTTAGTCTCAGTTTCCTGTTCTTAGCTGACAGGAGTGGTGTGGTCTTCCACTGTTGTAGTCCATCCACCTCAAGGTTGGTCGTGTTGTTTGTTCAGAGATGCTCTTCTGCATACCTCGGTTTTAATGAGTGGTTATTTGAGTTACTGTTGCCTTTCTATCAGCTTGAACCAGTCTGGCCATTCTTCTCTGGCCTCTGGCACCAACAAGGCGAACTGCCACTCACTGGATATTTTCTCTTTTCCAGACTATTCTCTGTAAACCCTATAGATGGTTGTGCGTGAAAATCCCAGTAGATCAGCAGTTTCTGAAATATTCAGACCAGCCCATCTGACACCAACAACCATACCACTTTCAAAGTCAATTAAATCAGCTTCCTTCCCTATTCTGATGCTCGGTTTGAACTGGAGCAGATCATCTTGACCATGTCTACATGCCTAAATGCATTGAGTAGCTGCCATGTGATTGGCTTATTAGAAATTTGCATTAACGAGCAGTTGGACAGGTGTATCTAAAAAAGTGGCCGGTAAGTGTGTGTGCTTGTGTGTGTGTGTGGGTGCGTGCGTGCATGCATGCGTGTGTGTGTGTGTGTGTGTGTATGTGTGTGTATAAAAAAATTACATACATTTAAATTTGTACCATGTTCATGTTATTACTCATTGGTATTGGCATGTAAGAATCTAAAATACAATGTAAAAGAAGATTAAACCTTTACTGTCTGATCTGATTTTATTTAAATGTAATTTATGTTTGATATAAGGATACATTTAAATAAAATTCTTTATACAATTAGTGTTTTCATAAATTGTAAGTCACATTATATAAAGGGTCTGCCTAAAGCATGAATTTATATGTTTATTTTGTAAAACTGAAATTAAGATGTTTAAAAAAAATTTATAGTAAATGTTAGAAGGATTCGAAAAGGGGTGGGAAGGAGGGGTCCCAAAATCCTCCTCTTGAAACTCATTCACAAGTGGCAGCAATCGAGTCACACGTAAATACCAGGTGTAAACAGCAATGAGCCTCTGCTGACTTGTGATCTGAATACCAGGTGTAAACAGGGTCAAAAGGTCAAAAGAATCATGCGTAACAAAACGGATGTCTTTGTGCAGATATGGCGTCATGACAGTTCTGCTTGGCCAAGAGACAACAAATGTACACCTCAGACTCAAAATATGCTTTGTGCAACTTTGACAGATTGCTAAATAAGAGCACGGAATCATGTCAGACATACATGCAATGCTTCACCAATGTTCTCCTTAGTCACAGTAACCGGGTGACACTTCACTTGTGTACTGAGGACTTAAACTAGTTTTCTTTTCCTCAGGATTGAAGCACACAAAAAAATTCAGAAAATTCGGTGTTTGCTCTGCCATGAAGTTTTGACAAATGCCTTCCTTTTGATATTTGGCTTGGGCTTGCGGATTCCAACTACAAAGTCACCCCTCTCTCTTTGAACTGCGCAAATAATGGACTTTTGAAACGGGTTCATTACACCATGCTAATTTCTATTATGAGCGATTAAACGCAGCTCCCCCCTCCTCTCGGTCCGGGCCATGGCCAGAAGCAGAGCTCTCTGTAGGGGTTCCGGTTCATTTGGGCTCCGCTCCCACCCCTCCCTCCGGTGCAACTATTCAGCCGACCTGGCCCAATCTTCAGCCCAGCGCTATTCAGGTCTGGGAGAAGAAAGAGAGCCGGAGAGAAAGAGGAGAGAAAGAGGAAGGGAAAGAAAGGTTTCACAGCTGCAGCTGCTAAAGCGCAGGGTTTGGGATTGCTGAGCATTGCGTGGGTTTTTTAGTCCTCTAAAGGGCTTTGGCCTCTCACTTCTCATCTCCTTCTTGGGCTTTCTCACCTTCTTTCCTTTATTGTGCCTGGAATAAAGGACGAGAAGAAAGAGGAGGAGGAAGAGGAAGAAAACAAGAAACATAGTGCTCTTGGTCAGCTGAATAGGGAGTTTAGTGCTGCTGGGGGTTTTCTTAGTTCAACCTTAACTTTAAAAGGAAAAGTTCACATTAAAATTACATTTTACTTATTCATCCTGGTGTAGTTTTAGCTTGTGTGAATTTCTTTTTGGTTAAACACAAAAGAAGAAAATTTGAAGAATGTGCATTTGCAGTTACAATGAATGGGGACTAAAAGCACAAAAAAGGACATAAGCACCTTGAAGGGTTAAGGCAATTTGTTAGTGCTCAGTTCCAATATATTTCTCATATCAGATTTGTTATTCTATTTTAAATAATGATTGATGATTGATTGATGATTGAGATTGATTGATTGATTGATTGATTGATTGATGATTGATTGATGTGGCCAATATGTTAGATTCCAGTGCAAACTCATCACAGTCACTTGTTTTGGATTCTATATTGGCTATTAGTATTGGCTTCAGATGAGCAGTAAAACATTTGATAGCACTGAAAGCCTGAATCCCACCCTGCATATCACCATCCTGAACACAAAAACGTGCACTAGAAAACATCACAATACATCACAAACATTCATTCATTTTCTATTAGGCTTAATTCCTTTATTAATCTGGGGTCGCCACAGTGGAATGAACCGCCAACTTATCCAGCATATGTTTTACGCAGTGGATGCCCTTCCTGCTGCAACCCATCACTGGGAAACGTCCATACACACTCATTCACACACATACACTACGGACAATTTAGCTTACCCAATTCACCTGTACCACATGTTTTTAAACTGTGGGGGTAACCGGAGCACCCAGAGGAAACCCATGCCAACACGGGGAGAACATGCAAACTCCACACAGAAAAGGCAGCTGACCCAGCCAGGGCTCAAACCAGCGACCTTCTTGCAGTGAGGCGATTGTGCTACTCACTGCACCATCGTGCTGCCCCACATAACATTTACCAGAAAAAAAACTTTATACTAAGTTAGTAATTAATTACAATAGCAAACTTTAAATAGAAGGTAGGTTGTTGATGTTTGCTTGCTGTTCACTGTCTAAACTGCATCTGTGAATGTGCTGATATCTTTTCTGTGTGAACAGGGTACAATTTATTGTAATGTTCAGACTGAACATTTTGATTGGACAATTTTTGTTAGTCCTATACCTTCAACATAACCTTAAAATGAATAAAATATTTGGACCACTTAATTTAATGAGTGCTATCAGGATGTAAGAGACTTTAAACCTGCATAACAAAAATTGTTTCTGAAGACAATTATATTGCAACATTAATGCATCGTTTCTGGGCATCTCAGTGGACAACGAGAGGCTAAACAACCACTGACATGCTAAGGGTCCCATCTTCAAAATCATCAAAACACATTTTCAAATAGGTACTATCCTTATTAATACTTATAAAAACAATTACATTCTCGTTCCAAAAACAAAAGAAAAGTCCCAAAAAGCACATAAAAGGTATAAGCTTCTTTAGGGCTTTTCCACACTGTAACTCTCTCAGATGTTGGAAAAACAGTGAAGGTGGACTCATCAGAGAACAATACACGTTTCACATTGTCCACAGCCCAAGATTTTTGCTGCTGGCACCATCAAAACCCATGTTTGGCAGTGCCACAAGGGCCCAAAGGTTTGGCTATAGCTCCCAGCCATGCATATTGACCCTGTGAAACGCCTGACAAACTGTTTTAGTGGAAACAGGAGATTTGGGGTACACATTTAATTCTGCAGTGAGTTGGGCAGCAGTGGTTTTTTGCTTTTTGGATACAATCCAGGTTATCACCCATACATCCCTTTCAGAGGGATCCCTTCCCCTTGTATCCACAGTTACTCTGGTTGGATGTGATTCGTGATTCTTGGTAATCACAAAGACTTGCTGTCTTAGTCACAGATATACCAGCGAGACACGCAGCAACAAAATTGTCCAATTTAGTACTCTGATATGTCACACATGATATTCTGGGCTTTGCAATATTTTTGGCAAACCGGTGCTGTTACTCTTTTGATTGCATATGTAAATATATGATCAAAATAAAAAAATAAAAATAAATAATAATTAATGCCTAAACAGTACATCGCTTCACCTTTTAAAAATGTTAAGTACTAATATGTCTCAAGGTTTCAATATGGACCCTTTAGATATAACATTGTATGGCAAATCCCCAAAGTGACAGCTTCTGTATGTTTTTTAATTCTGACTGAGAGTGTAAAAATAATTGAAGTTTACTCTTGCTTTCTCATTCCTCAAGGATTTTTTATTTACCCAACAATTTTGTCCTAATTAGACTGTTTGGGAGTTAAAATAAACAGACTAAGACAATTTATGTCTCTTCAGAAATCTTGATTCATACCCACAGGTAAAAAAGTACTATAGTAATTTAAAGTGCTTAATTTAATATGTTGTGCTGCTGTAGTAATGCAACAAATATTTAAAAAAAAAACTCAATACTGTACTAATTTTACTATACAACTATGTGTGTGTGTGTATGTATATATATATATATATATATATATATATATTATATATATATATATATATATATATATATATATATATATTATATATATATATATAGTTATCTGATTAATTTAAATTATTTTTATTTTATTTATTTGACTTTTTTATTTTATTTTGTTTTATTTTATTTTATTTTTGAAAAACCTTTTAAAGGTTAGTTTCACTTGCATCACTAAATTCAGATTGAAAGTTGTGAAACATTAAGTCTGATATTTGATTTTGGACATTTGGTCATGTGAGCCTTATATGATTCCTTTTGCAGATTGCAAAAGATCTCTAAGAATTTAGTAGGTGAACCATCTATTTATTTACCTACATTTCAGTCCCCAGTGGCCACTTTATCCGTTTTATCTCTGGAGAGACTCTCTTACAGTGTAAGTAAATCAGTGAGTCCCTGTTCAGAGGTAATGAGCTCTTCCCACGGCTCATCAGCCACTTAAGATAATGTAATGACGTTGATGAATTACCCATAAATCTGTGCCCCAAGCATGTGGCATGCACTCATTTGTGGTGGACTGGAATGAGGATCGTGTAACTTTTAATAAATTGAATTTTCTCAGTCGAGCTTCCATGTTCAGCATAGTAATTTATATACATGCTGGAGTTTGTGTAGATTTTCCAGCTTGATAAGATTATGAACACACAGGGTAAGCTTTCTGAAGTTTGCAGTGAAAGGTTTTTAAAACATTCATCATTAACACAGATGTCTTATGTTGGGACAGTTCAATAGTTTTTCTTCAGATATACTACAGGAATTACAGTTTATTTGTAATTTCCCTGACTCAGTAAATTTAACAATAATTTTTTATGTACCGTAAGTGTGAAAATATGTTTAATATTAATATAATTGAGGTAAATTTGTATAAATTTGTAATTGAACAATTATAAAATATTATTAAGTACAATAATATTTAATTTAATTTAATATCTTTATAATAATTTAAATGTAACTTTTAAAAAGTTCAATTATGTTTAAACATTTAAAATATTTCATTTCAAGTCTGGTTAAATAAATATATATATTTTATTTTTATAATCATATATTTGATCTTAAATTATTTGAATGATACAATTTTTATATAAAACTATAAAATATTATTAAATGTATAAAACAAAGAAATTTAAATATTTAAAAATATATTCCAATTACATTTACATGAACATTTGAATTAAATTATATGAACAAAGCACATAATCACACCTTTAGTCTGAAATTATAATTTTATTATTCTAAAAATAACTCTATAAACCCATTTTAAGAGGGAAATGAGCACTAACGCAAACACACCGAGAAAAAGAAAGACAAATAAATAAAAGAATGCTGCCAAACAAAAGACACATCACCTCTTGAGCTATGGCATACAGAAGTCACCTTTCACACACTGCATTCCTGCCCTGCACCACACACACACACACACACACACATTCAAGACTATTGCTTCTTTTATCACGTATTCTGTACTCGACCCTATTAAAACACTCCTGCTCAAATAAACAAAGAGCTTCTCTGCAGGATTTGTGTTCAGCTGAGTCTACATCACACCTGAAACTGAGTGCTGACTGAAGACCCCAAAACACCAGAAAGCCCATACTGTAAAAAGATCTATTTTCAAATACAATATATTCAAAAACAGTTAACACATATTTCAGAAACACAAGAAATGCTCAATAATATATTAGGTAAATGTAAATATGGTTAACAGGTTTTTAAAAAAGTAATATTTCTATATTTTCTACAAATAGGCTACATTTTTAACTAAAGCATATTTTAAATGATCTTTAGATATTTAGATCTTTCAATGTCTACCTGTGGGATGTCAGCACTTAGAAATTTGAAATATATAAGGAAAATCCTGCAATCAAGCTATATCTTTCAAAAGCTTAGTACTTCTAGTTTTTCTTTTATAGATATTATCTCATATCCCTTTTATTTCATATTTGAAATTAACTAACCAACTAACCAAATAAATAAGCATAATTATCAAAAAAGGAGGGGGCTGAAGCATTTTTTATTATGTCTATTATCTGATGAGCATCACTTTTTCACAATATTTAATAATACAAACATATTTTTTGTAATAAATAATTGACGAACAAAAGTTGTGGGCAACATGGTGGCTCAGTGATTAGTACTGTCGCCTCACAGCAAGAAGGTCGAAATGTCCAAAATGAATGAATAAATCCTGCAATCAAGCTATATCATTCAAAGGTTTAGAACTTCTAGTTTAGGGAGAATATATATTATCTCAGTGCTGCATAGTGGCGCAGTGAGTAGCACATTTGGCATTTCTGTGTGGAGTTTGCATGTTCTCCCTGTGTTTGCGTGGGTTTCCTCCAGGTGCTCCGGTTTCCCCCACAAGGTACACGATCTGTCACTGGGGTGGTACCTTTTTAAAAGGTACAAATTTGTACCTAAAAAGAATTATATACCATATTAATACCTCAAGGGTACATATTAGTAACTAAAAAGTACAAAAGTGTTCCTCTTAAAATTTTTAGGTATTAATATGTATCTTTGAGGTATTAATATGGACTTTTTAGGTACAAATTGTACCTTTTGAAAAGGTACCACCCAGTGACAGATTGCGTAGCTTTATTTCTGAGAGTGTAGTGTATGTGTGTAAATGAGTGTGTATGGATGTTTCCCAGTGATAGGTTGCAGCTGGAAGGACATCCGCTGCGTAGGTAGAACATGCTGGATAGGTTGGCGGTTCATTCCGCTGTGGCGACCCCAGATTAATAAAGGGACTAAGCCAAAACGAAAAGGAATGAATGAACTAACTAACTAACTAACTAACTAACTAAATAAATGAATGAATGAATGAATGAATGAATGAATGAATGAATACCAAAAAAGGAGGAGGCTGAAGTATTTGTTTATTATGCCTATTATCTGATGACAGTCACTTTTTCACAACATTTGATAATACAAACAAAAGTTTTGTAAAAAATATATAATTGACAAACAAAAGTTTGTTTACTAAATATATAAGCATAACTGGAATGTACATAGTTACAAAAATTCCAGCACTACAATCATCTTAATATCAGATACACACTTCATTCATATTGAGTCATATGATTATCATCTGTTTTTCTTAAATGGGGTATACTACATGCACAGCTAGTGTTATTCGGCCAATGATGAACTTCTAATGAAAGCTTTATGTGACTATTTTCAATTTCATAAGCTTCCTTTTACAGCAGCAATGCTGTAATGTAATTCAAATATAATCGGTTAATTTAACGTAAGCATCCATTTAGTTGTTAAAGCATAAAAATGCAGGCACATCAATAGCAGCAGGCTAGTGCAAAAACTCTATTGAAAATACTGGTTTAAAATTAATTTCCATACTTTAAAGACATGGTGTGGAAAATAGAATTTAATGCAGTACTTCTTGTTTGGTCTGATATTTTATATTGCCAGGCAGTGAAGTTTTTTTAATGTTTTTTTTTAAAATCAGATCTTAAATGCAGCGATTTTATATGGGATAACAATTAACCGGAAGCCCTGGGGCTGGCTGACTGAAATTAAAAGTCTGTGTGCATATACCCCATTTGCAGCAGCTCATATTTATTCCATTATTTTACCCATATAAATACACTGTAAAAAGCTATGATCAATTAGTCCTCACAGTATATGTTTTAGGTCATATAACTTACTAAACTGAGTTAATCATGTTCTAACTTAATTTTAGAAGTTATGCAAGCAGTTTTAAGGCATTTTAACATAATATAGATTTAATGGACTCATAAGGTTAATTCAAGGCAACCAGTTTTGTTTTTTTTTTACAGTACATTTGTTTTAATTGATAAAAACTTTTTTATTTATATACATTCCTCTTAGTTTATCCTTACTTTCTGTTTTTTTCAAACAGGATAAATTATTATAAATTTCTTACATAAACTACATAAACAAAAATTACATAAACATCTTATTATAAACTCCATTATCTGTGCCGTATATAAGCCAACACATTTTTAAGCATGTAATTTATCGAAAAGTTTATTGTTGTGGTTCATAGTAATCAACTCATTTAGCAATCCTTAACTCTCCTTTGTAACATAAATATTGATTTTATATTCGTTTTAATATGTATGACCCCTTTATATTTTTTTTTTCTTTTTGTTATTTACCATACAGGAGGATAAGACATCTTTCAACACACACTGTTTTGTCCGCTACGTGTCAGGCTCTAGGAAATGAAAGGATCTTGGCAGAGGGTGAGATCCACTCACTTCATTAAACAAACAACAGTGAGAAATGTAAATGTTAGTGCGCACACACAAAAAAATCTCTACCTTCTTGTTTGGACACCTGTGGAGGAGCCACTGAGCCTGAGATAAAGATATGGCTAGAACAGCATTCATCAAAAAAAAAAAGAAAAAAAGAAGAAGAACACTGTCATCATTTATTCATCCTCATGTCATTCCAAACTTTCAGAATAAATTGAGTATGAGCTGAAGTTTGCTTAGTTTCGCTTCATATAACCACAGGGATTGTCAGGAGCCACTGACATTATCTTGTTTTGCTCATATATTTATATTTATTCATTCATTTTCGTTTGGCTTAGTCCCTTTATTTATCAGGGGTCGCCACAGTGGAATGAATCACCAACTTATCCAGCATATGTTTTACGCAGCGATTGCCCTTCTAGCCACAACCCAAATTTTAACAAAATTTCAAAGGGATATATATATATATATATATATATATAATATTATATATATATATATATATATATATATATATATATATATAAATAAATAAATAAATACACTCATGCATTCACACTCTTACACTACGGCCAATTTAGCTCATTCAATTCACCTATAGTGCATGTCTTGCACTATATTGTGAGTGAAACTGAAGCACCCGGAGGAAACCCACGCGAAAATGGGGAGAACATGCAAACTCCCCACAGAAATGCCAACTGACCCATGCAGCCGGGGCTTTAACCAACGACCTTCTGACTGTGAGGGGAAAATGCTGACTACTGAGCCACTGTGTCGCCTATATTTATTTATTCATTTATATATATATATACAGCTGAAGTCAGAATTATTAGCCCCCCTTTGAAATTTCTTTTCTTTTTTAAATATTTTCCAAATGATGAACAGAGCGAGGACATTTTCACTGTATGTCTGATAATATATTTTTTTTTCTGGAGAAAGTCTTATTTCTTTTATATTGACTAGAATAAAACGATTTTTTTATTTTTTTAAATCCATTTTAAGGTCAAAATAATAAGCCCCTTTAAGCTATTTTTTTTTCGACTATCTACAGAACAAGCCATCATTATACATTAACTTGCCTAATTACCCTAACCTGACTATAGTTAAGCTTTTAAATGTCACTTTAAGCTGTATAGAAGTGTCTTGAAAAATATCTAGTCAAATATTATTTACTGTCATCATGGCAAAGATAAAATAAATCAGTTATTAGAAATGAGTTATTAAAACTATTATGTTTAGAAATGTGTTGAAAAAAATCTCTCCGTTAAAACAGAAACTGGGGAAAAAAATAAACAGGGGGGCTAATAATAGATAGATAGATAGATAGATAGATAGATAGATAGATAGATAGATAGATAGATAGATAGATAGATAGATGATAGATAGATAGATAGATAGATAGATAGATAGATAGATAGATAGATAGATAGATAGATAGATAGATAGATAGATAGATAGATAGATAGATAGATAGATAGATAGATAGATAGATAGATAGATAGATAGATAGATAGATAGATAGATAGATAGATAGATAGATAGATAGATAGATAGATAGATAGATAGATAGATAGATAGATAGATAGATAGATAGATAGATAGATAGATAGATAGATAGATAGTAGATAGAGATAGATAGATAGATAGATAGATAGATAGATAGATAGATAGATAGATAGATAGATAGATAGATAGATAGATAGATAGATAGATAGATAGATAGATAGATAGATAGATAGATAGATAGATAGATAGATAGATCTCTGAATGCACAACACGTCCAACCTTGAGGCGGATGTGCTACAGCAGCAGAAAACCACTCCGAGTGCCACACCTGTCAGCTAAAGAACAGGAAACTTAGGCTAAATTCACACAGGTCACCAAAATTGGACAATAGAAGGTTGGAAAAACGTTGCCTGGTCTGATGAGTCTCGATTTCTGCTGCAACATGAGTCCATTAATACCAATTGAGCATCTTGTCAACGCCACAGCCTGAGTATTGTTGCTGACCATGTCCATCCCTTTATGACCACAGGGTACCCATCTTCTGATGGCTCCTTCCAGCAGGATAACGCGTCATGTCATAAAACTCAAATCATCTCAGACTGGTTTCTTGAACATGATTATTGATTTACCGTACTCAATGGCCTCCACAGTCACCAATCCAATAATGCCACGTTTGGGATGTGGTGGAATGTGAAATTCGCATCATGGATGTGCAGCTGACAAATCTGCAGCAATTGCGTGATGCTATCATGTCAATATGGACCAAATCTGTGAGGAATATTTCCATCTTGTTGAATCAATGCCACAAAGGATTAGGGCAGTTCTGAAGGCAAAAGGGGGTCCAACCCGGTACTAGTCATGTGTGCCTAATAAAGTTGCCAGTGAGTGCATGTTCAAACTTATGTCTCATATTTTCAGACTTAGTGAAGTGGTATGTATTTACTTTCATATGAAACCAAAAAGATTAAAAACAACATTTTCTTTACTGTGGACACTCATAAACTTTATTGGCCAATGCATCATTTGCACCACACTGTTTCTCAATTACATAAAGTTGAGCTTTTTTGATAATCAAGTGACTTCTGGTCACTCGTCATGAATCACTACTAGCATGAACACCAACCCAGATCTACTAGAAAAAACACTAGGCACTGTGTCAGTGAAGGTGTGCTGCTGCAACCAAAACTTGTCTAAAAACGTACTGCTCGATAAAGATTGATTAATTTACAGCACATTTGGAGCAGTGCACTTGAAACCTTTCTTCACGCCTCATCTGAAACTCAGACAGCATTTTCTCCTTTGGGTTTAGAGATTCTCGCCTTTTAGCCAGGACTATGAGATACGATGAGACATGCGAGTGTCTCTGCTTCCTATTAACCCAGGCATTTTCCTCGCTATAGTGCACACCCGTTAAACATCCAGAGATAGCGCAACGTGCTGGCTTGGTTTCACGCTTCTCTGTTTTATTGTTGACGAATAGCTTGAGCAGATGGGCTTGTTATCTTTGAAGATCCTCCTCGGCCGGCGTGAGGAATTGGCACAGGACTGCAACATGCATAGACACACTGACAAAACACACGAAAATGCTATACTCACGCATCCCTTCCAATCTATAGAGTTTGAAAATTCAGGTTTGGGCCCACTCTCTCTGAAGATCTCTCGGTTTCAGACAAGCATCGAATTCAGTGTCTTTATGTGTTACACCATCTGTCCAAAACCATACACCGAGGGTCTTTCAATCTTTTTCCAACCGCTGGATGGAGAGATAGAGAGAAAGAAAGAGAAGTGAGGATCGCTCATCTGATATGCACATTAGTTTACGGCACACTTTCTCACCACCATAACTGATCCGAGAACATCTCAGAGACTATTTTTGATGGATTTTCCCAGGTGTAATGCTGATTTAAATGTTATATTTTGAGGATCTGGTAGTTAGAAATTTTACTCTTTGTCAAAAATGTATTCAAGTTTCTTCATGTTAGATCTTGAGAAAGTATTATTTATTTTAGTTTGGCTGGAAAATCAGTTATTTTTTTATAAAATTATTTTAATTATTTCAATACTATTTCAGGATTTTTTTTTTTTGATTGGCTTCAGAACAAACCACTCTTACCCAATTACTTGGCCAATTAAACAAACTTAGATAGCATATACCTATAGTTAAGCCTTTAAATTGCACTTTAAGCTGAATAATATCTTCCAAAATAACTAAAATATTACATACTGTCATCAGGGCAAAGACCAAAATCAATGATTATTAAATATTGGTTATTAAAACATTCAAAATGTGTTGAAAAAACTCTAAACGGCACTTTGGAAATATTTGAAGAATTTAAATTTCATAGGATGGCTAATCATTTGGTTTTAAATGGTATATACACTTACCTGCTTCACACATACAAAGCTCAAACATGCCATGAGATGTGCAAATTCATTGGTTTGTGTGAGCGTATATTCATTCATTCATTCATTCATTTCCTTTGGCTTAGTCTCTGATTTATCAAAGGTTGCCACAGAATGAACCGCCAACTTATTCAGCATATATTTTACGCAGCGGATGCCCTTCCAGCTGCAACCCAGTACAGGGAAACACCCATACACCCTTATTTACAAACACCAATACGCTATGGTCAATTAAGTTTATTCAATTCACCTATACCACATGTCTTGGACTGTGGAGGAAATCGGAGCATCTTGAGGAAACCTTAAGGAGAACATGCAAACTCGACACAGAAATACCAACTGACCAAGTCCATGACTTGAACCAGCGACTTCTTGCTATGAGGTGACAGTGCTAACCACTGAGCCACTGTGCCATAGTTGAAGGCAAAATTATTAGTCTTCTTGTGAATTTTTTGTCTTTTTGAATATTTTTGCCTATTAAATCTTGAGAAACTGTTATTTTTTTTAGTTTGGCAGGAATAAAAGCAGATATTAATGTTGTGTTTTTTTAGGTTTATTTTTTAGCCCCCTTAAGAAATGATTTGTTTGTTTGTTTGTTTGTTTGTTTGTTTGTTTGTAAACAACCCACTGTTACCCAATTACTTGTCTAATTAAACAAACTTAGTTATTCTATTAACCTATACTTAGGTCTTTAAAATGCACTTTAAGCTGAATAGTGTCTTCCAAAATAACTTGCCAAACATTATGTACTGTACTTATGTCATGGCAAAGATAAAGATATTTATTATTAGAAATTGATTATTAAATGTTTAAAATGTATTGAAAAAAATCTTAAACAGCACTTGGGAAATATTTGAAGATTTTAAATTTAATCTAATCATTTGTCTTTAATGTCTTCAATTTTATTCAAATACAAATAATGACCAGTGAGCGTATAATTTAAAGGCCAAAATATTAGTCTTCTTGTGAAATTTTTACTCTTTCTATAATATTTTTCCTATTAAATTTTGAGAAAGTGTTATTTATTTAGCTTAGTTTAGTTTTTGGGTTTATTATTATTAGCCTCCTTAAGATTTTTTTTTTTTTGATCGGTTACAAAACAAACCACTGATATCAATTACTTGGCCAATTAAACAAACTTAGATAACATGAACCTATAGTTAAGCCTTTAAACTGTGCTTTAAGCTGAATAATATCTTCCAAAATAACTAAAATATTACATACTGTCATCAGGGAAAAGACAAAATAATGAGTTATTAAATGTCTAAAAACCTGCTTAAAAAAATCTTAAACAGCACTTGGGAAATATTTAATTTAAATTTCGCAGGAGGGCTATTCATTTTGTCTTCAATGGTATATACACCTACCTACTTCACACAAACATAAAGCTCAAACATGCCATGAGATTCATTGGTTTTGTGTTAATGCTTTAAAGGCTTGTTCAGAGTGTATTTTTAAGGCTTGGATGTCATATCTTACTTTTTTTCATACTGCTACTCAGATAACAGGAAAACAACTGTCATATTCTAGTTCCTCCAAAGGCCCACCCTCAATAGGCTCTGATTGGTCAGCTAACATAACGTAATTACTTTTATGTTCGTTTGTTCACGAAAACAAACAACAGTTACCCAATGACTTGTCTAATTAAACAAACTTAGTTATCCTATTAACCTTAGTTAGGCTTTAAATATCACTTTAAGCTGAATAGTATTTTTCAAAAATAACTTGCAAAAATTGTATGTACAGTGCATTCTACTGTAATGTACGGTACTTATGTCATAGCAAAAACAAAAGATATTAATATTAGAAATGAGTTATTAAAACAAAACAAAAAATCTTAAACAGCACTTGGGAAATATTTGAAGAATTTAAGTTTCACAGGAGGGCTAATCATTTTGTCTTCAACTCTATATAAACTTACCTGCTTCACACAACATAAAGCTCAAACTTGCCAAGAGATGTGCAAAGTCATTTTGTGTTTATAATTTAAAATAGATTTAATTGGCTTTTTATTTTTTATGAATAAGGGACTGAGGCCGAAACAAAACCGAATAATTTAGAGATGCAGTGAGAGTTATTCAAATGTTTAAAAATGTGTTAAAAAAATCTTAAACAGCACTTGGGAAATATTTGTAATTGTAAATTTCATAGGAGGGGAAATAATTTTGTCTCCAAGTGTTTTATAAACATACCTGCTTCACACAAACATAAACCTCATTGGTTCTTGTAAGCTTAAACGTGATGTGCAAGAATGAACCCTCATTGGTTCATGAAGTTCAAACATCTTGGATTGTGCAACACTTTCATCTTGAGCTTCGGAGACCAAATTTGACGGATCATTTTATGTGAATTACACACTGTAAAACTCAACAGTCAAACTATATCAAATAAATGAGTGTAGTAACTCAAAATTGACTGAAAGTTAATTCTACTCATTTAAAGAGTTTTGAACTCAGTGTTGAAGGTAATTAGTTAATTAAATACCTCATTACTTTAACTTAAATGGAGTAAGTTCACAGTACTCATATAGATCAGTTTTTTAACTCAAATGGTTGTAGCAATCGGTTGCTCAGATGGTTTGAGTTGCCTTAACTTATTGAGTTTTCCAGTACTCGGTTTGAGTTCTCTTCATTTATTAGGTTTTAATGTGCTCAAATTGCTTCATTTACTAAAATGGCTTAAGTTCACAGTACTCATTAGGGTTAGTTTTTAAACTTAAATGGTTATTGCAGTCGGTTTCCTCAAATGGTTTAAGTTTACCTTAACTTTATGGGTTTTATCGTGCAGGAAAAAGTCTAGGATACAGCTGTGGATATGCACATGAATATAGCATCATTTTGTGATGCTATAACAAAAATGTATATTAGGGTAGACGTAATAAAATACAGTTTATTGGGTAATTTAATAAATAACATAAATAATACTCTGGTGCAGTTCTGTTTTTACGGTACTGTGTTGGTTGGAATTAGAGTTGGGGTAGGGTTAGCCGTTACTAAAATACAATTAATGGGAAATTTATTAAATAATATAAATAATTCTGGTCAACTTCCAGCCATAACCTTATCCGATCTAGCGACAACCGAATTAAAGCTTAAATGAAATCTGGTCACTGTGTAAACATCAACCTGTCTCTTCAAAACACTTTTGAAGCATCACAGGTTAATAGACTGAACGAAGGCACAGGACAGCTTTTTTTAAGAAGAAGAAGCAGTTTTAAAGTAAAGGTTTAATTAAAAATATACTTATTTGTGTTCTGAAGAAAAGTCAAAGATTACAGAATGCTATTTCCCCGGGGGAATCCAGTCTTTTAATGCAAATTCAAAGCTTTCTCAAGTTTAGGTTTGAAATAAAGCAGTATTGTTGTTTTTCTAGTTTGCTATTGATGCCACCCTTCAAATCCTCAACCTGTGTCTCTTATGGCTCTTTAGGGTCTCTTGACACCTGTGTCACTTACAAGTTATTTGTAAAGCAAATGATTTACAGTCGGCACACTGACAGATAAATCATGTGTGAAAGCATGTCAAGAGCTCTCTCAGAATAGACAGCTAAAAATACCAAATGCCGTTTTGGGTTAAAGAGGACAAAATGGTCCTCCAGGAGTAGTTGAAACTCATTTGATTGGATTGCTTTATTATAGCGCAGATGCTCATGCGGTCAAATGTTTTCAAAGGATGTGAGCTTTCTACTTCGACATATTTCTACTCACAATCTGTGTTGTTGAAGAACATTAGTATTTAGTATTATAATGTTTTATGTCTGATAGTCTAAATAATAATAGTAAGGATAATAATAATAAATATAGCAACAACAACATAAATATTTGAATTCCCTCCACTTTTACATTGTTAAAACATGAAAAGAGACAAATAACAAATTAAATATTATTACATGTATTTATTTTTAACATAAATAATACAAATATTATATTATATTATATTATATTATATTATATTATATTATATTATATTATATTATATTATATTATAGTTATATTATATTATATTATATTATATTATATTATATTATATCCCCGTGAACATTGTCCCTTTAAGAAGCGGTGAGAGTAAAAGAAGGCGGCGCGGTTCTCACTCTGGGTGGGGAAAGATAGGCGGGGCTAACGCGAGTTGACTGACAGCTGGGCCCAGGCAAGTCCAAAATCGCAGCGCCTGAGCGCTCCAAAGCAGCCAATGAGAGCCAGAGCCTGGCCGTCAATCATGCCCCAAAAGCCAATTGTAAAGCAGAACAAGGAAATCTTTATCACTTCTGATGTATCCAACGTGGGACGAAGAAACGTCTGGATAAAAAGAAAGTAAAGTCCGGGAGGGGGAAAACAAGCGGTGGAAACGGTTAGAAGTGCGAGGTGAATTTGTAAATTAGCAGAGTTTTTCGGACCGTACAACTGAGATCAAGATAAAAGCTTCCCAGTTCCTTCAACCGCGGCGCTGGAAGAAGAGAGTGAACGAACGAGAGAGAGAGAGCCGCAAAGTTCACAACAGTCGGACGGCTTTACTGGGACTGTTTCTCTTCAAAACTGCTTTATTTTTTTCACTTGACTGGTCGTGGAGTCGCAGTTTGGATACTTTGTATTAAGAAGCGACAGCCTCAAACTTTTTAAAGAGTGCGATTTTCCCCGTGGAAAAGTTTCTTTAAAGCGCCGATTATCCCAGATTTTCTTTCAACGCGTTCGTGTGGAGTGAATGGACACGATCTACTATGTGTTTATTCTTCGTTATAACGAATCCCTTGGGATCAAAACATTATAAGCAGTTCATAATGTTTTGAACACCGTGGACGTTTTTAACTCCTGAAACTACATTTGATCCAGTGGATCGCTCTTGCCAAAACAAAGCGCCCGTCTATCCCCCATACAGACCCCCTTTTCAACCTTTTAAGGACAACTGCATTTAGTTTTGGCTTCTGGTCAAGTTTCTTGTAATTGCTTCGTCGTGATTCACCTTTGATTTACTTACGTGGTGCTGCAGGGGAGATATTTTTCTAACTGTGGGACCGTTTTCAAGTCCAGGACACATGCATTGCCCAAAGCAACGCAGTATAATTTGATAGTACCGCTGGGTAAACAAAACAACTTAATGAAGGCGAATTACTCGAACTCTGAGAAACTCAATAGCTCGAGCTGTCCGTTTGTGGATGAGAGAGATCAGTCGTTAAGCGCTGAGACAACTGGATACAAAATGGCGGCGTGGCTGGGACAGATGGGATCACTTTCATATCATGTGTTTTATTGGCTTTTGACGCTGGAACTGTTAATCAATTATGGCGCACCGTGTCCTCAAAACTGTACGTGTACGCTTGATACGACCGACTGCAGTCGTTTGGACATGACTGATGTCCCTCAAGACTTGCCAAAGAGCACTGTGCATCTGTAAGTACACAAAACTGGCCAGTTCGAACCAAATGCCTAGTTAAACACCTAAACAACACGTTTTAAGTTACTAAACACGAAGCTAAAGTTGTCATGGGACTCGAAAGTCACAGAATATCAAACAACAAAAAAATGTCATTTCTTAAATTGTCTCATAAATAATATATAAATAATATATACATAAATAATATATGACTTTCAAAATGACTTCAAAGTATCATAAAAAATTATAACAAGGTATTGCTTGTAAGTAGTCTCCAGCCTGGTTGTGTGATCTGCCAAGTTATGACATGCTAGTTACTGTTATAAGTTTGGAAACTCTGACAGAAAGTTTTAGGAGGCCTACTGATATGAGTCAAAGTCATGAAACCACAACTACAATCTCTTAAAGTAATATTAGTCTTTAGTATCACTTTTTTACAATCTAGTAGTATATAAAACTACGTTTATAGTTTAAAATAAGAATTCCACTTCTCTTCAGTGCCCAGCAGGTTTTTGTTTTAGAAAAATCTGTTTTCGAATATTGGTATCTCTGTCATGTCACCTGGATATCACACTTTTAACAAGCTTGCAATTTATTAAGAATGCAATTTCTTGTTTATTTATTTGCTTCATTTTGAATTTTATAGCTTAAATAGTGTTATTTTTTTACTTAGATATTAGACCTTGCTAATTCACAATTCAAGTAATATTGAACATTTAGCAAACATTTATAAGTTCTCAGACTAGTGTAACAAACAAACTATATCATTTATAACAATTCAACAGCTTTAAAATGTTGTGTACTTAAAATATAATTTATTTTCTTTAATAGATTTAATTTAAATTAAAAACTTGATTTATTAAGCATTTTGTCACTTGTCTAAATCTCTGACAACTCTCACAAGTTACACTTTTCCACAGGAACTTTTCATAAACTTTGCTGTATTGTAAGAACGCAATTGGCTTTTTACATTTTTATATGGTCAGATATAAATCATAGATTATGACTTAAATTGTGTTATTACTGTTTTAAAGCTACAGAGCGTTTGTTTCATGGTTATTTGACATTGCAAGAACTCACATTTTAAGCATTATTTGTTGAAATCATCATGCAGAGAAAGTACTAATCATATTTCCTCAGCACTTTCTCTCAAACCTGACATCACTTCTGAAGATGCCTTTTTGGCATTAGGTTTGGCTGTAATGTATCTCTACAGCCCAGACAAAGTTACAGAGGTGTTATCTGTTTGTATGTTCGAGATCACAATCATATCATTTTCAAAGGGAACGATTTTACAGCCCAGTATTATCTTTAACACCTTTACTTCATGTTTCATCACTGCGAAGATACCCGTTTTGTTTGTCGATTTCACAAAGGCAGCTCTTTTACTATTCTTGGCAGGTTTTAAAGATGATTATCGCACGCAGGGTTCAACACGGAAACATCATCTGAAATCAGGAGCTATCTGTTTTGCATTCTATGTATGATTCGATTTGTCAAATTTGAGTCTTGCCTAATGTGTTAGGCATTTAGTTGGGTATTATTTAAAATATAGAGAGACACAAGAACTAAGGCAAATTTGAGGACAAAAACAGTGTTAGTTATATCTGAGGATGGTTGGCATAATCGTTGTTTGTTAGATAGGAGCGTGAAACATTCATTACACATGATATCAGGGTTTAGATTGGAATGACTGGGCAGGTAGCTGTGTTGATGTTCTGGCTCAAGGACTGTCTAACCTACTGCTGAGTAATTTGACCTGGTCTGCTTGAGCGCTTTTAGTATGTGGCTCAAGTATAACATTTTATCACATAAACTGATTTTTGTGGGAAACAAATGCGATGTATTTTAGAGCAAAACTGGAGATTTGGCTAGAAAAAGTCAAAGAAGGACTGGAGTGGATGGTAAAAGTGGACTCTTTATGACAGGTGGTTGGACAATTGGAACGTTTAGTGATATCAGAAAAAGAAAAGATTTTGAATCCTTTCCAATATAACCAGTAAATGGATTCACATTTTATTTCATGTTGACTCTTTGTTCAACTTTAATGTGGGACATTTTTAAAGAACAATTAACTACAAAGTACCAATAAATACGTTAATTCCATACTACTCTGTTAGATTAGCATGTTAAACCATTTAATGTGTTTCTTTTAGTATCAAAAGCTGTTAAATTACGTTGGCAGAACAACAGTACTTTTATTGTTAGGCTTCAACGGTCCTACAGGTGATGCACATTTCCTTTTGACTTGCCCTTATATATGATCATTAAAGCGTAACCGTTTTAATATTCAAACCTTACTGACACCAACAGCATTATCCCGAACAACTGGCTTGTGTTGTTAACTTGTGGCTCGTTTTCCCTCGAAAGCTTCAGGCAAATGTGGTCTGTCATAAGTGCTGATTATTTATTTTCATTAATCCTACAACGATCCCTATTCACAAGTCACTATTCATGCTTTTGTACGCCTTTCTGGCAATTCATAAGCAGACAGGAGCTTGCTATTGTGTGACATCCAAACCTGTTGCTTGCGTAACCACGCGCTCAAGGAAGATCACGCAGCATTTCCATGAAATATAAGCCACGGTCCAGCATCTTAATGTCCCTGTATCGTCTACTATATGTTGACAGATCCAACAGAAGCTGGATTTTGAAGGGCCAAAGGTATTTTTTTGGGTTGTCCGTTGGTAATATATCAATCAAGAGCAGAAAAGGCTTTGGTTGGAAAAACCCTGTGGACATGGCCTGAGTATAAAATCAAGTCTTAATACCTTCCAGTTTGTCCAAATAGTTTTCTCCATACTGCCCATTTTCTTCTTGCTTTTATTTAATGGTTCCCCTGTGGCTTGCAGAGGCCCTGATGGCGAGTAGGAAGCAGTGAGGGTTGGCATCACCAACTTGCGCGTGGCCCTTTTGTGGATTTAAGTTAACTTTGAGATATGGACTTGGTGTGTTGTGTTCACATTGAATTTGAAGAGATAAATAATCTTAGATCACTTAGCGTTCACATTGTCATTTTTATAACTGAACCTAAGGGCACAAAGCAAAACGATTTTATTACATATTTGCTACATCTTTTTTTGGGGTCTCGGTCTGCTTGTCTGGTGCTCACCAAGGATTGGATGCAGCATTCACACTTATTCAGACTGAGTGTAGACCAATTTAAGAAATATGCAGTGCAGTTTTGGGTGTAGTTACAAGGTAGGGCTGCATAAAATATCGTTTCAGCATCGATATTGCATGTGTGCATCCGCAATTGCAATGTGTGCATCACATCGCAAGATATGCATGTCTAGTCTGAATTATAGTGACCAGGAGCCACAGAATTGTTTAATTACCGCATTTATACAGAATTTACATGAATTATGGCAAAAATAATATTTTTACTCTTGTTTCTAGTCCAAAACTCTACATTTCAAATAGGGCTGGGCCGATAAACAATATATCAAATCGCAATAAAATGACATATAAATAACAATGATAAGCTATCGATTATTTTTGTTTTTTACTCAATATTGATCTAAGAGCCAATCACACAGCAGCAAAGTGCAACAATGGGAATCTAAAAGTTTGTTGATATTAGAGATGCACCAAATTTTCGGCCACTAAAATTTATTGGCTGAAAATATGTTATGCCATTTAATGGGCCATCTAATTTTTGTGGCTTCAGTCATTGTTGGCATACTCTTTTAAATCTGCAAGCATTAACAACTTCTATCAAAATATCGTTATCGTTCAGCATGGAAAACAATTACCAAGATTGCATTTTGCCATATTGCCCAGCCCTAATTTCAAAGCAAAATCAAGATAATTTTATTTATCATACTGGCAAATAGTTTTAAATAGTTAATTTGGACTTATTTGACTTATTTAATTTTGACGAGAAATGAGACAAAGTAAAAAAAGCAGTTTTTGCATTGTAATTTATTCAATTTTTGTACCTGAATACTGTTAGACTCATCAGAAAATTGTCAAATAGTGCTATTCAAACTATCTTGTAACACCATTCATATCGCAATATTTATCGCCAAAAAATTTTTTTCCAATATTGTGCCCTAGTAGCTAGTTAATGTAATTTAATTACTTTTCCATTGATATTGTAAAGTAACGGATTATTTTTGATTTATAGGAAATTTATAATGTACCTGCTGCAAAAACTGTAAATTAACTGTTCTAGATAAATATATTCAAAGAAGCACAGTAATTGTACTTTTTTTATACAAATATATTTTTAAAACTAATTTTGTTTAGGTAAAGAAGGTAACATTAATAAAGATGTTTGATCACGTTTAAACAATGAATTGAGTTAGAAATTATTAATAATAATAAATGGAATGTATGAAATATAGTCTTATTGCTATGAAACTATGTATTTTGATGCAAATGATATTTAACATTTTTATAAAATTTTTTACAAAGCTAAAAGGCCCTATTTGAATCAGATTTAAACAGTTTAATTTACAAAGTTTAATTTCTGTGGACTATGATTTTATGTAGTAAGTAATTTAATTATTTCTTGAGTTACTTTGAGGAATATGTAATCAGAAAAGTAATTTAACTACAATTTTAATGATGAAATTAGCGGTTAATAAATAAATAAATAAATAAATATATATATAATATATATATATATATATATAATATATATATATATATATATATATATATAAAATTTTTATTATTATTATTTTTTTTTATGTAACCTACCCAATACTGCTGCACTGTCATTCCAAACTGGTCGTTCATTCTTCTGTGCAACTCAAAAGTAGACTTTAAAGAATGATGGTGACTATTGACTCTCATTGCATGGACAGTGATACATTTGTCAAGATATATTCCACAGAAGAAAGCCTGGTTTGGAATGACACGATAGGGGAGTAAATGATGACAGAATGTTCATTTTTGGGTGCAGTAACCCTTTAAACCTGAGCGTGGAGGAGACAGACGAATTAAGTGATGAATGTTATGAGTAATCATATTGCTTCACCGCTGCACGACACAGCCCTCCAAACTCTCCATCTGCAAATTTGAAAAAGGTCGTCTGAATTCCTCACAAACGATTCCCCTTTAAAACCGTTTCCTGCCTCCGATCCATCTGAAGAAATGGCAAAAAACAAAACCAAACGATTTTAGTTTTGATTACGGAAATTTATGTCCGTCTTTTGGTGTTTAACAATTCAGAATAAACGAGATACGTTTCTGATTAAACAGCTATTTGATTTGGTCTGTTTATGTAGTGAAGCTGTGAAGACCGAGATGATGGAAACAGTTTGGCTTGATATAACGAGCTGCATGAGTCTTATTACTCAGAGTAAACTACAACGACCCTTTGGTGGCCCTCCTGATTGTTTTGAAAGCCGAGGGGGTGGTGGTTGGTTTTGTATGTGCAACCTGGGTTGCCACATGTGTTGAGTGTAGTTTGGTCCCCTGTTTAGGGTTGGTAAACAGCCCGCCAGATTTTTCTCACCTCCTTGAAGGGGGTTTGATGTGTTGTTTTTTGTTTAATGCATTGTGCGGGGCTGGGCTTTTCTTTACGGCCCCTGTCACCTGTTGTGGAGCTGCTGTGTAAACCTGAATGTTAAGGGTGCGGTGCGTCTTTGGCCTGGCTACAAGAGTTAGTTCAATGTCACGGTCCATTGCTTTCCATTGACGAAAGTTCTAGATCTTGATCTCCTTCTCCGACCCATTGTTTATTCTTTCAACGTGTGGAAACCAGTCAGCATTATGTCATCAGCAGTCCAACTCGTTTTGATTCTTGCTCGTTTCGTTATCTGAGCAGTCTGCTTTATTAATCCCGTTGCTGAAGAGTTGGGTCGCGTTCAACAACAGCAACTTGCATTCTAGATTTTTTGACAGCATAACGCATAACACATGTAAAAAGCTGAGCTGGTTTGCTCCAGGTGTGTGCAGCGTAGCCTGGAGCGGAGTTTGCTTGCGTTATCGGATTGTGAGTTAAAGGAGTGCCTCACCATGTTTAGCTTGGCCTGAATGGCACAGAGGTTAACGGCACCTTCCGTTAGCACTGAGGAGTTTCCATGTGTTTGAGGACTTTTTCTTTGCTGATTTATGCCCTGGCTAAAATGTTAGCATTAGGTTGCGCTTTTTATCCGTTAATGCACTTCAATCATGAAGCTAGCCATTTAGCGGTTAGCTGACAAAGCGAAAATCTTGCTAAATAACGGGTGATCACAATTTGGACCAGTTTAGATGAAGACAAGCGTTGTTATGTCTCAGTTGGGGGGATATGGCAGCCACACTAGAACCAGAATCGAAATTCCAGCAGGATCAAACAAATATTCCAGATTCTCTTTCTGTTGAGACACATATGAGCACCTCCTTCTCTCCCCTCCTTTGTTTAAGTGTCTAGCAAGTGATGGATGACTCATCTGTGAATTCTGTACATCTGGTAAGAGTTTGGAGATCTGGAAAAGACATAAAAAAGCGAGTGAAAGAAAGGGGAGGGGTGAGAGAATTGGAGAGGAACAGGCCGCATAGAGAACCCCCAGCACATTTGGTCTGAAGACGAAAATCACCATTTAACATTCTGTGGAAGAGTTACTAACAAACTACACCTCTAACCTCATGCTGCATATAGTTTCCAGACAATTTGTGCCATTATGTCAAGGCATAGAGGTATATATCTATTGATCACAAGCATTTATTTTAGCTATCAGTATTCTTAAATCAACCTTTTTTTTTACTGTGCTTTTCCCATTTAATTGATTGAAGCTGTCTTGTAGTACTAGTATTAAAAATAAATAAGAATTTACATTTACATATCCAGTTGTATAAACATATAGCACTCTTGTGTTGGTTGCTTTAGACTGAATACATAATGATGATGATGATGATTATTATTATTAGGGCTGGGCGATTTGGCCTAAAATCAATATCTTGATTAATTAAACATTTTAACTCGATTATGATTAATGAATGATAATTTTGTTTATTTATTTTTTTGCCCACATAGTTTACTGACAAGTTTTTTACAGACAATATGTGCACATATTACAAGTGAGAGATTTTTTAGTAAAAGGAACATTACTAAAATAATTTAAGGAAAAACACACTATCTACTATCTATGATTGTTTACTTCAACGTTGAACAACTGAAATTAAAACACACATTGCCTAAAACAAACAGTCACTCTTTCCCATAAAAAAGTGAAAATAAATAACAAAATTATTTATTATTATTATGTTTTTCATATTAAAAGTAGAAAATAAGAAGCAATATCTCTTCTAAATAAAATAACTTTTGTAAATCCTGTAATAATTAACATTGCATTTATTGAATCTTCTTAAAAAAATTTTTATGTAAATTTATTGTAATGGAAACTATGCTGTCTCAAGGCTTTTCTGGCATAGCTTCCAATCGTCAATGTAGTGCAAATGTTAAATGTGTAGTTACGTTTTTTGAGAGGTGCGCAGGTATGAAACCATGCAGAGGCTGCGCCGGTCCACATCCGTGTGACTTAACAGAGCAGGGTCACATGACTCCACACACGGTAGGGGAAGTAATTGAAAAAATTGACTTGGAAAAATTTGATCGATTATAGGTTCTGAATGGCGATTTGGAGTGCAAAATCCCGCTTTCGGGTTTAAAGCCACTACTAAATTGCTATATTCTAAACAAATGGCAAACAGAATGGGATCAGTGCTCAGAAAATAAAGGTTTTGAAATTCAGCCAGAATCAGGAAAAAAATTCAATTTATTTTTTAACTCAAGACATGTTGAGATTGTATACAGAGGAGGCCCCATTAGACACACGAGACTCACACATGAACATTTACTTTTAAGGAGAAGAACCCCCAAAATGCCAACATTGCAGCAAAAACTTAACTGTTAAACATATACTTGTGGAATTTTTAATGTTATCAGACAACAATTTTTATGAAAAGTAAACCTTAAAGTTTAAAATTTTTATCTTATATATTATCATTATTATTCTTATTCATGTATTTTACCGTATGTATAATTTATTGCTGTTGGTGACTTTTAATTGTTAGGATATTTTTATAATAATAGAAAAGTGGTATTTCTAAAATGTGGTAAACTTGATCTGTTTTTGTTACCATGACATAGCCATAGAAGCTGAAATGGCAATAAAATCAAAATTCTCTCTCTCTGAATGTCGATTTCGATTATTTTTTGATTAATTGCCCAGCCTTAATTATAATTATTAAAATATATATTTTGTTCATTTTTGTATGACTATCGAGTTCCTATTTTTGGCTTAATTTTATTTTTATATCCTTATTTAAATTATAAATATTAATTTAAATTCTTGGTAAAGTTGTATTAATTTTTGTGTGTTTTGTCATTATATTGTTTTTTTTTTAAATAGGTTTATATTTAAATTATAGCTTTAGTAGTTTTAGTTTTTGAAAATGAGAAACTGAGAAAATAAAAATAATTTTTTAAGTGTATATATATATATTTTTTTGTCATTTCACTTTGTTGCAAAAATGCTTTTTTAAATTGGAATTATTTTTATTTAAAAAATGTGTTTATATTTTTTTTATTCAAATGCAATTAAAAAAATATTTTTCTATGTAAGTTTGAATTGATTAATACAAAGTTTGACCTTGTTCCACATTAGCTCCACCAAATTATATTTGATTTATGCTTTACTGTTTATACTGTATATGATGAATATACCGCTTGCGTTGACCACTCTGATGTTTCCGGCTGAACTCGTAGTGCAATTACTCTAAAGTTTTCCTTTCTCTTATAATAATAAACTTTATGCAGGGTAAATTGGTAATCCAACAATCGCTTGTTCTGTTCACTTTGAAGTTTTCTAGAACAATCTGTCACAATCATGTATGTAACTAAGCAGGACGTATTTACACTCCCTGTCTAAACTTGGGGTTATCATTATACAATAAAAAAAAAAGATCAATTGCAACAAATTGGTATAATCATGTGCGAACGTGTTGTACTTTTGCCATTCTTTTATTCATCCTGGCTCAGTTCAGGGCTCAAAGAGTACCTTTTCTTCCTGGCTCTGTCATCTACATTTAAAATAATGCATTTTGTCTTGAAGTCGAGCTTCATGTGTCTTTTGTTTGTTTCACTTTTTCCTCATATTTAGTTTCTTTCTCTCCAACCGTGTAACATTCACTTCCTCACGATCTTTATCTCACAATCTCCACTCTAGATTCGATACTCTTGCCCCCTTTTTCTCTGCTTTGTTTGGACTGTCCGCAAAAGCTCCTGGGCTCACTATCAGTGGTGTTGCTGGGCTGTAAATGGTCTTTATGGCAGGAAACCGAGAGAGAGCGAGAAAAGCACAAGCTGTGTGTCTTCAGAGAAGCAAGTGTCTGTCCGTCTGGTCTCTCCATCTCTCTTTCGCTCAGCGCTGTGACAGAAGAGTTATTCTTTGACTAGTTTATGGCCCTATGAAACAGGGTGCATTAAAGACGCTTCTGTCTTCCAGCTGCATCATAAAGCTCCATCATTGACATCATTTCACACTTCCAGGGACCGAAGTTCACACTCCGCTTATCAGCGATAAAGATAGATAGATAAAGGTCGTCTCGCAGCCATTCTACTCATGATATGGCCTTTGAGGGGGAAAAACTGACATAAACACAGTGGTTTTATTGTTAATATAAGAGGTGATAACTAGAATATTGATATTTAGCTTCAACACCTAATTTAAGCAGCATATCCGAGATTGGTTTTGTGTTGATATATAAAAAAATGTATAGTTTACATTCAAAGAAATGATCAAATAATGTAATAATCACCAAAACGAAACATGATATTTAATCATTTTAGCCTAAAATCAAAGCCTCAGTGTGTTATTGGCCATTTGTTTGTACTCTTCTTTTTCCTTTGGCCATTTCCTAAATGACTTTGACCTTTGTTAGGTGTGAATGTTCACTTAGCCTGGTTTCCTGGCATAGGAAGCTGTTGGCCGTTCGCCTTCAGGTTTAATGGAAAAGAGAAAAAATAGACCTCAATGCCTGTTAGAGTTAAAGTTGTATTTACTAGCTTGTTCTAGCTCGGTTAGATTGGAAGTCATTATTGTGCGTGCGGCTGTAAAATGGTTGAATAGCACATAGACGTGTGTAGGTGCTCTGTTCTCACTGAAACTGAAGCAGTTACAGTTTCTGAGGTGTTAGATGATGATTGGATAGTTCCTGAAGATTTACAGATGATAGATGGAAAAGCACATTCCACTCACCTTTCCTTAAAGGGAAAGTGGGCTGGCTATTTTGTCCTGCAGAACTTTTAAAGATTGGTTCATTGCTCGATATGTAATAGGCATTATTTAAAACATTGCTGGGAATATTTCTAGTCTCTTTTGGCATGATTGAGAATCGGGACTCAACCCAGTGACCTTCTTGCTGTGAGGCGACTGTGCTAACCACTGAGGCACCGTGCCACCATTTGTATTTCAATAAATAGAAAACAATAAGTTAGACTTTTACTTATTCACAAGAATGTAAAGGGATAGTTAACACAAAAATGAAAATTTCCGCTCCATTTACTCACACAAATGTGGTTCTAAACTCTTATGAACTTTTATCTTCTGATAGATATTCTAAAGATAATCGACATCCATCATAATAGGGTTGTCACAAAACTGGAGTTCGGTACCAATCGATTCTGAATTTTTAAAAACGTCCATTTCCTGCTAACCTTTGATCGCAGCTGAGCATGTTCTCAAAGAGCGTTGATTTACCATTGTGTTCACATGCTCAACAGAAATGACTGTGATTTTAGTAAGTGTACCCTCAGATACAGGGACACTGGAGAGTTTTAAAGCCGCGATTCATCAGCGGATCACTCGTATGTCAGCTTATAGACAAATTAACTGATCGACGTGACTTTGAAACGCTCCAGTTTCCCTGCATCTGTAGTTACTCTCAGTAAACATCGGTGAGTTCGGTGAACTGATGACGTTCACAGCCAATCACAGTCATTTCTCTTGAGCACATGAACACAATGGCAAATCAGCTGTGTCTAAGAACGTGTTTAATAGTATTTTTCAGTATCGATTGGTGCCGAATTCCAGTATCGTGACAACCCTACATCATAGTATCCACAAATAGGCATAGGCCGGAATAAGATTCTAACGGAATGATAACCTTGGATAAAAATATCACGGTTTCACACACTAAAACCCAACAATCAACTTTATCAAATGAAATGAGTGTAGTTAACTCAAAGTCAATTCTACTCATTTGAAGAGTTTTGAACTCACAGTACTCATATAGATTCGTTTTTTAACTCAAGTGGTTTGTAGCAATTGGTTTCCTCAAACAGTTTGAGTTGCCTTAACTTATTGGGTTTTACAGTACTCAGTTGGTTTGAGTACTTTTCATTTATTGGATTTTACTGTGCTCAGATTGCTTCTTTTACTCTAATGGATTAAGTTCACAGTACTCATTAGGATTAGTTTTGAACTTAAATGATTTGTTGCAATCGGTTTCCTCAAATGGTTTGAGTTACCTTAACTTTTAATCAATCATTGATTTCTGCTGTCTTCATTAGTTTCAAAAACACAGATTTCTTTACAATTTAAAACGGCATTTTTGGAGATCTTTTCTACGGGAGATACTATTGTCCTAACAAACTAAAAAAAATGTAAATAAAAAAATCACATACCTTAGGAACGCTATAGCAGAATATTTTAGCTGTTTTAAAACCTTGACTTTTTAAAATTATGGTATACCTTGAAAACGATTATTGTCCCATGCCTATCCACAAAGCTATGGAATGCAATGGCTATTTTTTTTTACATTCTTCAGTGTATGTTCCTTTGTGTTCCACAGAAGAAAGAAACCAGAAACTTTTGAAACTAAAGTGTAATGATGACAGAATTTTCATTTTTGGGTGAACAATCCCTTTAAGCAACTCAACTGCTTTTAGCATTGACAAATAAGAAATGTTTCTTGGGCACCAAATCACACATTAGAATCATTCTAAAGGATTGTGTAACACTAAAAATACATTCAATACAAAATTCAGGGGTACCCAAACTCGATCCTGGAGGGCCGGTGTTTAGTTTAGCCCCAACCCACTTGTCTGGGAGTTTCTAGTATACCTAGAAGAATCTTGATTAACTGGTATGTGTAATTTGGGTTGGAACTAAACTATGCAGGACACTGGCTCTCCAGGACCAAGTTTGAGCACCCCTGGCCTAGCTGAATTTTTTTGTTGTTGCATAATTTAATGTGTTTTTTAGCATTACACAATCCTTTTTATTAATTCTAATGTGTGATTTATCTTTCAAAAGCATGAATTAATAAATAAATAAATAAACTCAAGCATTCAAATCCATCGTTTTAAGATTAACATACATAAAACTCTAGAAGCTACGAAATAACTTCGATTTCAATCAACTCCACTCTAAAACTGGAGCGTCAGTGCAGCCTGCTGTATGGTTACAATGTCCATGTGATTTATGCCCCAAAGGTCAGCCCGAAGGTGTGAAAGTTAGTGTTATCTGATAAGATAAAGAGGCTTAAACAAAGTGGAGCGACTGAGAATTAAACATTGCGATTATATAAACACTATCATTTCCTTTTTGGCTGGTTAGGGCCAGTTCACTACTCCGAGGTCCCTATTAAGACAGCGGTGATCTAGTGTAATGAACTACTTTCAGCTGTACAGCAGTAAAGCACTTAAATGACTCCATTAGCTCCACCTACTAATAATTGACACACGTTATATCCGAGTGTAGATAATTGTAGAGTTGTTTAACCTTGAATATGTGGTCTCTCTTTAAAATTCTGCAGTGAATACAAACATGGACATTAGTCAGTAATCAGTGTGTGAAAAGATGAGATTGTCGCTTTCATTGCATCGCATTCAATAGGTTGGAAATGGCTGAAGCAGATTAGCGGTTGGCGTTTTACACAGTGTACACGATTTTCTTTGCAGTATTTGTGCCCCCTGGCAAGGCTCTTTTAAGAAAGCCTGCAATTTTTCACTTTGCTTCGGTATAATTAGGTAATTGCCTTATAGTACAGGACTGCAATTTTGCTGTGTTCGCCTCTGTCAGACGATTGCCTTCAGGGCGGCTCACCGTGTGTTATTATCTCCACACAAACACACACACACACATAGGCCTAGCCACAAAAGCATTGTGACAGTTGTTCCTGTTCAGACCAAATAAAGTAGTAGAGCTAGTTTATGTACCGCTTTAATAGGGACAAATTAAGCTACTTAAGAGTGTGATTATCAAATAATACTTCATGGAAGTACTGTTTTTAGTAACAGTTTATACTCTAAAAGATATGTTTGTTGTTTGTTCAAGCTACTTATTTAAAATGAGCTGAAACAACACAATTGCTGAGCGTTTTCCCCAACTACTTAATTGTTTTATGTTTAATTCACGTACATTTATAAAATCTAATAAGTTAACTTAATTCCTTTATGTTGTCCCAACTTAAATTGATTGTGTGGAACCCAGCATTTTTTTATAGTGTAGTATAGGGACCAATTCTCACTATTAGGCTTATTACCTGCCTATTATTAAGATATTGGCTGTTTATTAATACTTATAAAGCACATATTCTGCATGATCTTAATCTACATCCCTGATTCTACTCAAATACGGTAAATACTGTAATAACTCTTAATAAGCATCAAATTAATAGTCTATTGAGCTAAAATCTTTAGGTAATGGTTTGTTAATAGCGTGAAGTGTAACCCTATTTTTTTCTTTTAGCCTTTTTTGGCGCAGTCCTAGATTGAGAGGTACACAACCAGCCTAAATGTTGACTATATTCCACGTCTGTTTTGTGTCAGGTTTGTATACGTACAGCTTCACGGTCTGCGGTTGACAGCTCAGAGTGAGAAACAGACACAATATATAGTGTGTTGGGCAATTGGGCTTTTTTACAACCAGCTAGCGCCACAAAACTGTCAAAACGGGCTTAGCAGATGGAAAAAGAATCATTCAGTTGTTTCTTTCCGAGAGCAGATGAGCTGCTGATTAAAACACTTAATGTTAAATGGAACTGTACGGGTGTGTCATTGGATCTGTTGGTCAGGGAGTTAAGGGAGATAATCTGAAAGTCAATAGTTTGTGTTTGCAGGAATGAACGGCTTTCGAAATGAGTTTTACAGGAAGACACTTCTTATTACACTTCACATTTGCTCCAATTACTGAAAGCCCAGTTGCTAATTGTTGGATTGTGGTTATAGATGTGAAACTTTCTAAAATAATGAAATATTTAACCTGCACAATTTGTTTACAGAATATATGATACATTTAAACTGTTGTATTCCTCTAATAATATCAGTAGTATACTGTCTATACTGTTGTCTATAGCACTTGTTCACTGCTGCTCTTATAGTTGTGTAAATTGCTTCCTTGTCCTCATTTGTAAGTCGCTTTGGATAAAAGCGTCTGCTAAATGACTAAACATAGTAATAAAATAAAATCACATAATGCATTATTAAACAAAATGAATAGTAGTGCTGTATATTTTAATGTTAGAAAAGATTTAAGCTTAGAATACATGTGGTTATTTTGAAGAATAGTAAAATATACAAAGCCATAAAACTCTTTTTAACCCTTTATTTTGTTGTTAACGTGTATTTTGAGCCTAATCGGCAAATACGGACCATAGTTTGACGGGGTATATTTTAATTTTCTTTTATAAGTGTTTTATAAACAATATGTAAAGATTGTAAAAAATGTAATGACAAAAAGTCAAGACAACAAAAATATAACCTATTTTAATAATCAAGTTATACAACATTTAACTTTCTTTAGTTTTGTTTGGTTAATGTAAGTTGAGATGACTAGGAAAGTCAATTTAATTTGAACTAAAAAATTTAAAGCTACAAGATTTTCTTTACAGTGTACTGTAATTATACCAAATCTCGATATCTAGATTATGAACCCTCATGCTGCGTTTACACTATATGCGGATGAAGTGTCAAGCATGAGTGTTTTACATGTTTTCCTGCAACGTGATACATGCAAATTATGCCTTTCGCACAAATGAAGTGGCGCAAGTTGATTGCACATTTAACGCGCGTATCACTTGTTTTGCGCAAACCGCTTAAGTTAGAAAATCTAAACTTCAGTGGATATTCGCACTGCGTTAACCAATCAGGAGCTTTCTCTTGTAGGGGCGTGATTATGGCGTAGCGCCTGATGATGGTGTCCCGAGAGGAAATCCTCTTGCCGACACTGAACAACAGTTCATCAAATTGGGCTCGGCTCAGTCAAAGCACCATTGAAAGCCTCCATCATCCAGGTACAGTTTCTGGAGGAGTTGATGAACTCGCAGAGCTGGGTGCACCTCTAAAAGTATCTGGTGGACTCTGACATGACGCCAAACGAATATATATTTATACTCTAATTTTAGCCTTTCTAAAGCACACAAACACAGCTATTCTCTCAATAAATCCATATAGCAACGAAGCTAGGGTCATCGGGCAGACAGAAGCCCTGCCCATGACACGAATCCATGTCTATTGTTAAGTGAAATTGATGCATGAATGAAGCGAGTAAACTCCAACTATCCACATGTCTATTTACATGCGAATAACTCGATTTATCCGCGGGTTCCACATCTGGTGTGAACACAGCATCAGGCTCCAGTTTTTCCAAATAGTTTGAAAACCAAAATATTGTCCTATCCTATCAAAGACTTCCCGTAGATGATGTATAAATCTCATTAAAAAAAGACACTATGAGCTATTTTTGTAGTCCAGGGTCACATATTTGAATGATTTCTAAAGAATCACATGCATATATATCCAATAAGCAATAGAAATGATTTATTTCACATATTTTACAAACATATACAGTTTCATTTCAGTGTCAGTGTTTTTTTTTTTTACTGTATTTCTGAACAAACAAATGCAGCATTTGAGCACATAAAGCTCTTTCTCAAAAACAATGAAAAATTGAGCCTTGGTATTTACTTAGAAAATACCCGTTCAAATTTAGCTCGCCTGCATTATTTCCTGGCTTCTTTTTCTGTTATTTAATATTCTCTCTCATAAAAGAAAGAAAATCAATAGTCATCCAAAATACCAATTCAGTCAAGGGGTTTCTTTTTAAAAGTTACCCTCACTATAAACAATTCAGAATGGCTCGGCCCATCTGAAAGGAAAGTCTGAGCATGCAGTAGCTGAGGAGCAGAGGAAGAAACCACAGAGCTGACAGGAGCTTTATAGATCACAGCGCCATCAATCTCTGACATTTCAGCAGCGAGAGCAGGAGGCCAACGCTCTGCCAAGCCCAGTCTGAAGCCTTTAGACGAGCGCTCGCCTGAACTGCGCTGAAATGAAGATGACGTCCTGCTAAAGCAGCCTGTTGATGGTTCTGATTTATGGGCCGTAAGTGTCGATATGACACGTTTCAGTGATGAACCTGACTGATAGACTGTCCGGTGTGTTGTTGAAAGCCTCTGCTGGCACTGGAGATATAGTGAGACCAGAGATTTAGGGTGCTTGAATGAGTCTGCTCGATAACGAAATGCCATCGTTTTTTACTGAAGGACTAGAGTCTGTTGACTACTCTGTTTTAATACATTTTTCTTTCTCTCTCTCTCTCTCTCTCTTGTCCCCCTCCCTCTCTGTTCACTCAGAAATCTGAGCCACAACAAGCTGACGGCAGTCGATATGGACATCCTCTCCAATCTGCCCAACCTGAGAGAAGTGTGAGTAGAACAGTCCCCGTCCTGTCACATAGTTAGTGCTCAATGATTTCAGCGGTCCGGGAAACGTAGACAGAATTGTAGAATCCAGTCATAAAAATGGAATTAGCTGTATATTGGCCTGTCACAATATCTGTATTTTGTTATACGATAGATTGCACTAAAATGTATTGCGATGAACAATACTATTGTCATTTTAAGACTATTTTATGCCACTCATTATATAATGCCAAAATGACAATATAATATCATCTTAATGCAAGTACACTCTTCCAAAGAACAAATATTCTTAAGAATATTTCATATAATTATGATCATTTTAACAATTCAATAATTACACATTGGAATAAGAATGTGAAAATGTATATCTTAAACAAATAAATAATAATAAATGTTAACAAAAAAGGGCAAGGTAAAATGTAACAGAGGCTGCGATTATCTGCTACCAGACTTATTTTCAGCTGTCAGACACCCACAAGAAAATATACTATAGTAAATTGTAGTAAATACTATAGTGTTTTTTAATCATACTGACACCTCCAATAGAGATAGAGAGGTTGCACAATAAGCTAAATTGTTTCTAGAATAGTTTTTCATGTATGGGCGATATATACTGCGTCACTAAAAATGATTGAGGTCATGTCTATGTGTTATGCGATTAAGTCGATATATTGATTATTGTGACAGGCCTAGCTATATAGCATGGAAAATCACAGAATTTGGCGAATATTGTGAAAGAAGTACTGACTTTTAACTTATGTTGCTTGTGATGCTCATGAGCAATTCCAGCGTTGCGGTAAAAACTTAAAACATAAATATTTTTGAGGGAAATAAACATTCAACATGGATGTGTCCCCAAATAACTATGCAAGTTTACAATAAACCATACTTTGTGCAACATAAATTGTCATTTTCAAACTATTTTATTTGATTTACCAGAGACATTTTTACAGTACTGTAAAATACATAGGTGAAATATAGCGTGAAATATAGGTGAAACCTCTTTCAGGGCAAGCTTGATATTTGGATGAAATTGCTCATGTTGTTGTCATCATTTATCATCTTATTATTTGAGGACTTAAATCCATGAACTTTATTTATAGAGCTGATCTGAGATTCATTTTGTCAGCAATTTACTACTTTACATGGCTAAATCTATTGCTATATCGTGTCCACATGAAAACTTTCTGAATCTTCACGATAACTCGTCAAAATAAATGTCAAGTTTAATGTTAGTTCTCGTTTTTTAAATTGAAACGGTTCCATGATTTTAATTAACTGAAATAAAATATTATACTAAATGCATTTAAAGTATTACAATTGAGTCCAGAAAAAAAATTTAAAAAGGATTTTTAGAAGAAACTAAACCAATTTTGAAGGACCCTATACTGTACATAAATATCTTATAATTAACAGGTTCCATATTTCTTAATTTACAGATTTTTTCGTGTTTATTTGCAGTTATAAATTACATGACATCTTAATTTGTGCAATGTAACAAAGTGACTTTTATTGACATTTTAGTAGTTTGAAACAAAACATCGTATAATAAATAATAAAAGGAAAATTAAATCTGTAGAATAACAGAAAAAATACTGCCATTTTATTACGTTTAAACGTTCACATTTTTTGTACGTAATTAAATTGTATGTGTTTGCAATTTACCACAATGTTTATGGTAATTAATTTTGTACCACAAACACCGATCCAGACAATATATTATTTCAAACAATTAAAAATGTCAATACAAGTCACTTTTCAAACTTTTCAACATCAAAAGTTGTTGGAGGAAAGGTCAAGTTCCCAAAGTGCAATTCAAAAGCATAAATGCATGGGGAAAAAACTTTCACAAAATATGAAAAACTGTTTATGGATAAATTTTAAGAGTGAACAAAGTCCAATCATCCTGTAGATCTGCCCAGCAATAGCTGTAAAACGGCTCCAGCTTAATCAACTCAATTAGCATGCTAGCTTTAACTTTTCCAGGCCTGTAACAGAATGTTCTAGGGTGGCGTCGACCCACACAAACTTTATGACCTGTGTTTGTTTTCAGGACAATAATGTCCTTTTTATATTGTTGTTTGGTTCAATTTGAAATGTTTAATCTCAACGTAAGGCCAAGTCGAGCATAAAAACATGTTTGTTTCTGAGTAAAAGTGGTAGGGTAATGATACGTGTAAAATCTAAACCACATCTACAAAACATTCCCACAGCTAAAGCTCCGCAGAGAGAGGCAATCCAATGAAGTACATTAAACGGTGTAATAATGTTAATTACCGCCATTAGCCACAATCAGTCATAAATCATTTTAAAGTGTGCTGTCAGTGCTATTGGATATTTAAGTACGTTTGCTGGTGGCTATTGTCCTGAAAGTGGCGGAGATTGGGAATAAAGAGGTTTGCTATTATAAGCGCTTTCCATCATCACCCGACACCAGCCACTAACCTGCGCTGTAAATATTTAATACATCGAGGGACTGTGTCTGGCCCTCAGCCAGACGGCCCGACTTTCACTCTTTTTTTTCTTTTTTTCCTCTCTCCTTCTCAATGTTTGGTCACTGTCGGAAAGACCCTCATTTCAAATGAATAAATAGATATCGCTGATGTATTTTCACCAGATATGTGAATTTATAGTAAATATATGCAATTATTATGTATTATTTTTGTAAACCAGCTTTCATTTTAATATAGTTATTACAAAATAAATTCAATTCATGATTTAGATTACATATAAACTGTACGTATAATGAGTAGCATACATTTTTACATTGATTTACAGAAAATGTTAAATCTAATTTAGTGTAAAAATTGGGGATACTGACATTTGAATCATTTTACTATATAAAATTTTGCATGATCACTTTTCTAATGATACAATTTTTATTAAGGATGGGTCAGAATAAGTTTCATTTAGGTTGTTTGAAAGTTGTTTGAATTTGTGTGTAAATTTTAGTAAGAGATACTTAAACGTGCATAATTCAGATTTACATGCATTTATTATTATTATTATTATTAGTAGTAGTAATAGTAGTAGTAGTAGTAGTAGTATCATCATTATTGTATCCAGTTACCATCATAAAACTACAGTTTGTCAAATAGATGTATTTCAGATGTATTTTAGAAGTATGTCAGAAATTATTAAAGTAAAGCAGAGAGAAATATAATATTTTAATATGGGATCTATGACATTTATATTATATTGTATTGTATTATATTGTATTGTTTTATATTATATTATATTATATACACAAGTATGTATTTATGTATCACGCTATGTACAGTTGAAGTCAGAATTTTTTTCCCCCCTTTGAATTTTTTTGGATTTTTTAAATATTTCTCAAACGATGTTTAACAGAGCAAGGACATTTTCACTGTATGTCTGATAATATTTTTTATTCTGGAGCAAGTCTCTTTTGTTTTATTTCGGCTAGAATAAAAGCAGTTTTAAATTTTTTTATGGACCATTTTAAGGTCAAAATTATTAGCCCCTTTAAGCTAATTTGTTTTTCGAGAGTCTAGAGAACAAACCATCGTAGTAAAAAAAAAAAATAGTAAAATATTATTTATTGTCATCATGGCAAAGATACAATAAATCAGTTATTAGAAATAAGTTATTAAAACTATTATGTTTAGAAATGTGTTGAAAAACTCTTCTCTCCGTTAAACAGAAATTGGGGAAAAAAATAAACAGGGGGCTAATAATTCAGGGGGCCTAATAATTGTGACTTCAACTATATGTTTAAGCTATGCTCAATATATTTTGCCTTTTAATTGAATTAATTTCTTTTTTTGATTGGCAGGAGACTTGACCACAATGAGCTGACATCTATCCCTTCGTTTGGAGACGCCGCAGCATCGGTCGTTACACTTCTCCTGTAAGTGAAACATCGTTGTATGCTATGATGACTCCTGTTGCTGAGGCTGCACTTTCTATGCATGACAAATTATTGTTTACATCATGCTGGCAGTCAGGCTTTCTTTAAGGAACACAACAGTTTTCAACTTTCAAAACAAGCTTCAACTTGGCTTTTCCCATTTGCAATGTTTAGTGATTTAGTAGCTATGAAACTGGTTTGTGCAACTTTTAAAATCCCCCCCTGTGGTAGACTAGTGGTAATGTTTAGTGTTGCTGGCTGTGTTAGTGAAACTTAGAATGGTGGAACTGCCTTTACCAGTATTACCTTGGTGCGTTACACCCTTATTTGTGTTGATCACATGTATGCGTGTTGGTTTTTTTGGTGGTTTAGACTCATTCATCTGCATCTAGGTATGCAGTTATGGTTTGTGAATATAAGTTTTTGCAGTATTGGTGTTAGCGTGGTAAGTGGCTAATATTCACTGTTAATTTTGACAGCAAATTTAGATTTAATTTTATACTTAGTCTTTTGACCAAAAATACCATTTATTTTTAGTCATCTTTTAGTCTTCTGAATTCATTTTTAGTCTAGACTTGGTTGACTTAATTAAATAAGATTTTAGTTGATTAAATATACTCTAGATTTAGCTGACTAAAGTCTTACCAGTTGAGTATAATATATTAATTATGCATATCTCTAAAATTTCTAAGCTCATTATATAATCCAAGAGAAACACTATTTTTTGGACATGAATCATATTTGGGTTTGAAAAATGCAGGACCAGAATTACCAGTTGTAACATTAGGCCTAAATTAAACAACTTGTATAATTCATTCTTTATAGGAAACCATCTATATATAGGGTTTTTTATTCTTCTAAGCAAATGTATTTATTTGCATAAATTGATTATTATTAATTCTGGTGTACTGGAGATGTTTCTTAAGTTTATCAAGCTGTTTTCAGTTTAAATGCTCAGATAAAAGGCTTTACTGATACTATTTGTATGACCAAATGATGGAGTATTTTAAATGGATGTCATGGCAAGGAGATTTTTATACCAGCATGTTATCAGCTGTGAACGCTTCTCCAACTGTTAAAGCGTTTAAGAAACACAGATCGCTCACCAATGCCTGGCAACAACATAAGAAAAAAAAACGATGATGCCATTTCTGCTGCACAAAAATGCTTCGGTGGACACGCACCCTAGATATGCGCAATTGCAAAATTGAAGTGCAGTCTCACAAGTGCATATCAAGTGTGCTTCAGATTTGTTCATACCTGCTTTTAGCCTTTCTTCTTCCACACATTGACATTTTTGAAGCGTTTAATTAGTAAAATAATAGTAAATGATTGCTTATGTGGTGCTGGGTAGATCAGTATATGTTGTAGTTCAAATGTGCGCAGCTCATCTTGCTGACACAAATTGTCCTGAACAATTCCATTTTGTTTTTATGTGTTGACAAATATGTCAGTACATTTTTGTCATGAGCATTTTTGTCATAGTTAAAGTTTACATTTTTTTTATAGTATGAGTCAGTGTAAAATGTTCTCTGACAAATAATGACAAAAAAAGATTCGCAAATGAAATGGCAGGGTGTCCGCGGGGTATTAAATAGTCTTAAGTGCTATTTTGCAAGGTATTAAATTTTAGATCATTTTTGATTACACAATGTATGGTTGGATGCTAAAGTTTGCCTGAATTAAATCTGCGAATATCAGGATTCTGTGTATTTTATGAAAGCAATAAAATCCTGTTAGATTTGACATCATGCTGCTTTGTTTACTGCAGTAACCAAAGCAACACCATTATTTCTGCAGTTCTATAGGCGCCAACCTGCTGAATTAGCTAGATTTAATAGATTTTTATTCATTATATGAAAAATGTTTTAGTTTTGGATTAGTTTATTGCATTAATGTTTAGTAAATATGCTCAACTATATATATGACTCTTAAGTTAAAATCTCACCAGTGTTTCCGGTTGAAACCTTAAGTGGTTATAAGGTTTTAAAATGTATGGAAAGAGTCTTAAAAGGTATTGAATTCAACTCTCTGATTCTATTATATACTCTGAATGAACAGATGCTAGAATCAGGCCTGAGTTTCTGGTTTATACTTTAATATCAAAGGTAAATTGAGTAATTTATCCACAAAGCATTCAAATAGAATTGCAAATTGAACAGTACAACAAAAATAAGTTGTTTTTAAGCATCATAAATGACACATTTCACATTCACAACCACTAAATATTGCTCAAGTCATGTTCAATCTCCAGATCCCTGTTTTCCCAGCACCAGTTTTCCTGTATCTCCTTCACACTGACTGATATCCCAGCAGTAATCTGTCTTCAGCAAGGATCATGTTCCCATCTGTAATATATCTCCCCACTACCAAATGTGTCGTTCATTTGAGCGGTAAAGCGATCGGTGTCTTTATAGCGGGCAGTTGTGCTGTCATGGTGTGACCTCATTGATTTACAGTTAATCACCATCTCCCAGAAATGATGAAAACCGTCAGTCCACTTCACAGGATTCAAACACTTGATATTACACTGGCTGTGCTTGGAGGATATCGGGAAAAGGTTGGAATGGGGGGGAAGGCGTTGTGTGATGGTTCAAATGGAAGGGCGCTTCTTTTTTTGGTCTTGGTCCGAGGCCTGTTACTATGGAGGGCTCTTGCATATCAGGAAGGGCTTGTCTTTTTTGAGCCGCACAGCTGAATGCTGTCGAACACCCAGCTGTAGCTGTCAGTCAAGCAATTTACTGTAAAAAAAAAAATGGGGGAGGGTTCATTCAGTGGTTACTGATACAGGCGGAGGAAGGGGTTGGAACAGAAAGAGCTAGAGTTTTCGGTTTCCACCTGTGAGGAACACCTGACCCTGCTCCTGCTCGTGGCTCTTGTTCGGACCACCACTCGGCTCGCAAAATTCCTCCCCTCTGAGTTCACCAGCTGGAATGCTGTCGGACAGCAGTTCCCCTGTGATACGGCCACAGAGCCAGCACTAAAATACTGGCCCGTCTGTCACCAACACCAAACTCCTCAATGCCCCATTTCATCTAAACTGAGGACGCCATTTAAACAGTAGTGCTCTCTTTCACTCTCTCTCTTGTGAAGTGGTTAAACGGCACTGTCGCTATTCTACTGATTTTAATCTTCTTTAACTTTTGACGGTTGTGCTCGCCCAGTTTGCTGTGGGACATACGGTTGCACTCTTTACAGCCATGGCAATACAAATGCACGTTGGAAAGCTGCGTTTTAGTGGTGTGATTGTTAGCTTTTGGGGGGAGTTTGACAGATGTTACTCTTGCTAGGGCTGGGTTTATCTGGAGTCCACGTTTATTTACATAGGGCATAATATATTTCAGTTTGTTCTTTTTCATTTTTTTCATGGGCAGTTTTTGAAAATGGCACATTAAAATGGATATATATATATATATATATATATATTAAAGAAACAGATGTTGCTTCTATATACATACACACATAACAGATGTTGCTTCTATATCCATACACACATAAACGGTGAAAAAAGTAAACTCTTTTGTAAAATCTCTTCTTTGGTATAGATATTTATTGACCGAACACCATTGTCAAAATCGATAAAAAAAAAAAAAAGATTCGGTATGAAGTTTTGGTATGAATCACTATAGTTTTATTAAAATGTGGCTGCTGAGCCAGTCGTGCGCTCTTTGGAAGCAATGCTAATAAGCTTAGGGTGTAAGGTTGTCATTTACATGGTGTGCAAGCGGCACACACATGAACCACGTGCATTTTCAGCCGCACCTAGTTAAAAAAACATCTGAACTTTTCCGAATTCTCAGAGCGCACCGCGATTCATGTAAGTAGAACTGACCAACTAACCAATCTGCTTCACACAATTCAGTAATAACGACAGACTAATTACCTCAGACAAGCACGGCACATCCAAACACTGCAGTGCTTTTTACTTTTCTCCATAAACTTGCATCAGAGCTGCAAAAATAATTTGTCCTTTTGTCATCCTCTGTGAAAATGGTTGATGGTGACCTAGTTACGAGAGATGCCAGGCAAGCGTGAGCGCAAAGTCCACTATAAATGGTCAAGAAATCCACTAGCGTGCGCCAGTCACCTTTGGTCAGAATAACAACACATGTGAAAATGAGTGCCCTATAGCAGCAGTGAGGGGATTGTAAATAAAAAGCATGAAAGGTGTCACCAGAGTGGCTTTTTGGTTTCTTTTCTTGTGCATCCTAGCCACTAGCTCGCCATCTGAAAGTTTTCAGCATAGGGGGTAATAAAGTCATTCAACTTCACAATCTGTAATTTTGCAGTATGTATTTGAATAATTATGGTTAGTTTCTTTACTTGAAATTTGTGTTGTTGACAGAGTTTAAGGTTTACTGTATCATTATTATTCACACCTTAAAGTTTGTTTTGTTCAGTATTTACGCTTTACCATTGAACACACTTTGTAACATTTTATATCAAGTTTAAGAGTCTCTAACACTTATGTTTATTTTATTATAAAGAGATTAGATATTTTGTTTAAATATTTTTTTTAAACTATTTGCCTTAATAATGTTGGTAAATTAAAGTAAAGTAGAATTTAAAAATCCTAATATTCCTAAATGTATTGTTAAAAAATATTCATTAAATTTCAATATCGAATGATATAAAACATGATATTGTGATAATTTTTTTTTTTTTTTGGCAATCTCGCCCAGCCCTAGTAAATAGTTACTACTTTATGGACTGACCAATAAGGGGTTGTTTGACTTTCTTGACTAATGTTAGAGTTAGTTAAAGCCTACAAGTTTTAAATGTAACATTTGAAGAACTAATAACATAGATTTGTTTGTTAGGTAATCATGTTAAATAGTTTTGCTTTTTATAGTTTGATATACAGTGATCCCTCGCTATAACGCAGTTCACTTTTTGCAGCCTCGCAGTTTTGCAGATTTTTTTCCATGTAATTTGACATGCTTTTTTTCTGCAGCTCATTGTGTTCTGCGGCCTGATTAGCGCATTGTGTTCTGCTTCCTGACTGGTTGTAGACCATTGTCAATCAATCTCCTCTGCGCCATGTCTCCTGTACAGTACAGAATGCGTCCAGCTTGCCAAATTTGCATAAATCTTTGATCGCTAGCAGTGCGACTCTGAAGTGTTGTACTGTTTTGTACTATGTTTGCAAGATTTCTCCCCACAATAACGACAAAACTTTCTGCACCCTCAGAGGCACCTGCGGTAGCACCCAAAAGACGAAGATGCAAACAATTGCACAAAAAGTTACAATTTTGGACTTGCTAAAGGAAGGAAAAAGTTACATGGCTGTAGGGCGCCATTACGGAATAAATAAATGAAGATCAAAGGGTTGTGGTTTCATTCTATAATACTGGACTTATTTTTCTATAAAGGTATACAAATGTAGTGTGTAATGAGGGGTTTTACAGCCTTAATATCATCTATAATAATTGTAAAAAATAAAGCTGACTACTTCGTGGATTTCGCCTATTGCATGTTATTTTTAGAATGTAAATCTCACGAATAACGAGGGATCACTGTATATGTAGATTTTATATCTTAAAGGGATAGTTCATAATAAAATATCTGCTATTGTTTACTCATAAATTTTTTTACTCATGTCATTCCAAACCGGTATGATTTTTTTTCTTCTGTGGAACAAAAAAGAAAATATTGTGTAAGAGATGCTTCCAAGTGTTTTGTTTTGTTGATGCATTAGAAAATTAATTGTAACCAAAATTATGCAATTGCGAATATTCCTCAAAATAGCTTTTTTTGTGTTTCAGAAGAAACAAAGTCATACCTGTTTTGAACAGCATGAGGGTGAATAAATGATGGTAGATTGTTTTTGTGAGCTTTCTTTTTAAAACTTAATAAAACAGAGAAAATTAATGCATTGATGGGTAGGTATTGGCCGGTATAAGTTTCTGACAGTATGATAATCTTGGATAAAAATATCAAGGTATTGGGATTTACTGCTCTATAATAAGTTATTTTTATATGTCTGGGTAAAGAATATAAAAAAATGTTTTCCCCATTAAACAAAATACATTTAATATTAGGAAACATTTATAATACTTTTGAACAGTAAACATGTCAGGCTAAATAATTCAAATAAATGATTGACTTCTGCTCTCTATGTTAGTTTCAAAAATGCAGATTTCTTTACAGCACTTTTTTAAAAGCACATAAAAAAAAACCTTACATATATCTTAGGTACAGTGTAACAAAAGATTTTAGCGATTTAATAATCTTGACTTTTCCAAACCACGGTAAACCTTAAAACTGGTTATCGTACCATGCCTATGGATGGGTAGTTTACTATCTAGTCACAGTTCAGCTCTTCCTATTTCTACCAACTTTGAAGTTACAGAACACCCAACCAAAAACCACAGTTTCATCTCCTTACTTTTTGAAGTTCATCAAGCAGATAAGTCAATTAGTGCTGCCTATAGCAGCTAACTTGCTAATCCTGTGTTCAATGCCGCTTTGGCTGGATTAACCAGCTAAGACGTTCAGCTTCCCACACTCTCTCTCTTTTTCACCACAACAACTGATCATGACACTGATCCAGATGACAGTGTGAAATCCTGCTATGGATGTCTATTTCTAACCCAAACAAGTGTAAAAAAGCAACTAAACCATAAATAAAGTCTGTATAAACTATTGATTTTCTAGGATCGGTTAGAAGGATTGGTCAAAATTATAGATCCCAGCAGTACCCCGTTTGCAGACTGGGATGGCCAGCACACAAGTATGGACCGCTTCTCTCGTTAACGTCAGCATGTTTTTTTTTGCCCGATGAAGGTCACCAGCTGCTGACCTGCTACTCAGTGGAGTCTCAGTGCTCTGTTAGTCACAGGAACATCCTGTAGGGCGGTGAGCACAGCGCTCGTCCTTATCCATACCCTCTGTCTGTTTATTCAGGTGGGACAGTGGGGGTACTCCCTCCTATTCTCTTTCCTTCCGTCGTTCTTGCTCGTCCTTCCATTCCTCTTTCTTTTTCCCCTCTTCTCACAATTCCCACCCAGAATTCCAGTGAAACGGTCAAGACAGGGAGCATGTGCGTGTCGGCCGGGTCTGATCTCCACTGGGAAAGGCCTCGCTGGTCTCTCAGGCTCCCACAGAACACCTGCCAGCAGACAACCAGAGCAGAAATCCCCTCTTGGTCTCGGCGGACCATGTGTTTACCGTGAGATTTACGCAGAACTGGGAATCCGAATAAGGAGGCTTTGTTGTTCTAGCACGGACTCGTCTTCGCTGTATGGGCCTGTCTGCCTGGGCTTTGTAGGTTTCTTGCTAGCATTGATCATGGTGCAGGTGCAGGAGTGTTGAGCATGACTAGCCAAACTCAATGGAGGTCATTTCAGATGTTTCAAAGAACTCTTAATGAAGAATGCTTTGATGAAGACTTTTTTTATGGAGAATATTAGAATTGGAAGATTAGTTGGCCATTTTATTCTTGTGAAGAAATCACATTGGTGGTACCATTATATGGTCCGTTCAAGACAATAATATATCAAAGTACATCTTGTACCATACAAGATGTACTTTGTCTTGAATAGACTACATTCAAATCCCACAGTGTTTAACCCAAAGCTTTCATCTTATGCAAAGTCATTTCCTTACTCCCACCAGGTTTATGTACTAGCGAGTTTAATAGAGGGAGATTTTCTTTTTCAGTACTGTCCCATCCTCCAGTGAGGGGATGGCTTATTCTGAAACTACCCCAAAACAAATTCCAGATGTGGAAAGCCTTGACCTTGCCATTCCTTCTGTGGCCGGCAAAAACAAGTGTGATTCTTAAGTCAGCTGCTTTCACATGCCTCAACTCTAAGGAGTAATAGAAGCAACGAAAAAAGGGGAAAAGAAAGAAATCCATAGTCCCCAAGAGAGACAATTGGTTTGATTTAGTCTTTTCTCAGTTAACAGCTGTTCACACCAAGCCAGATGTGACTTAATGACAAGAAAACAAAATTAATGTAGAATGCAGTTCAGTTTCTGTGTGTGAATCTATTTGTTCTCAAATTAAAAAACAAAAGAAAACTGAAAGAACAGAAAGAAATACTAACAAATTAGTTCAAAATCTTGTAACTATGTTTGTGACCAAACAAAAGTATGGAATATTAACAACAATAAGTTGCTATCCTATCCTAGTCCCTGATTTATCAGGGGAATGAACCACCAATAATTCTGGCATATGTTTTATACAGCGGATTACAGCAAAATCTAAATGCAAATAAATGCAGGAAACAAGACACCTGACAAACTTTGTCACCAACAGCACAAAATTATAAGTGAAGTTTCACAAACTAATTTCGAGAGGAGAATGTGATATGATTGATTGCAGCTGGTCTCTCCTCTGTAATCATTAGTAAGCCAATCAGATCATTCCAAACTCACTATAAATAGCCCGACTAGCATTACTCCCTCATCTTCGTTTTATGAAGAATCCCCCCATCCACCTCATCTCCTCCTTTCCTCCTTTACCAGGGGGAGCTCTCGAGAACTTCCTGGTCTCGTACCCCCTCATATGCTCAATGACCAGGCGGTAGCCCTGGGCTCAATTATCTCCGAGCTCCGTTCTCTCTCCCGGGACAGCATGCCAAACTTGCTATTGTGATCCAGCAATATCTGTTTGTAAGTGTGAACTCTTAAAAATATTCACAAATAAAAAGTGTTTATGTCAGTATTCATGCTAAATGCAATCTAATTGCAGGTTTTTGATTTTTCTGAAAAAGTTGAACACCTAGTGTGTTACACTGTTATGACTAAACCACTGAAGCAAATAATATTAACAAACAAACCCAAGTTATTCACACTAGCTATGTTTCCATCTATTTTTATTCATTTTGGTGAAATTCCAAGATGCGCATACATTTTGAAAATGTGCATACATTTTTAAACCGAGTAGGATATTCGATTTATTTGCATAAAAAAAGATGCGCATAAACTACGATGGAAACACTTTTACCAAACAAATTCCAGTACACCCATTAGAGTCATGTGATTTTGTTATAAGAGACTATGTGATAATAACATGCATGTGAATGGACAAACCAGCAGGGTGAGCACATTGTAAAACGTCGGAAATTTTGTTTTGGTCATTATAAAACACCTTAACCATTTCAGTATTAGTGTTATTATATTATTATTGAGCTCCAGAATTGTCAAGAACATCAAGACCAGGCGTTCATTGCTTGCCAGCATCATCTTCTGAGGTGAAAGTCATTTATTAAATAGACAAACGATTCAAAAAGCTTTTCCTACCGCAGCATATTTTGATTTTACTGTTGATATTTGGCACCAGTTAATCAGGAAGTGACGATTTTGTTCTCTTTGACTTGTTGGACGGAAACGCTGTTTTATTTGCACGTCTTTTATGCAATATTCCAGTTTTATGCATAAATTTCATTCACATTGTTGGATGGAAACATAGCTACTGAGTCCAATGTAAAAAAATAGACATGATTCATTTAAAACCATGCTCATTTTCACGACAAAATTTCTTTCATGATATGAAAATTTTTAATATTTTTGTGTAACATTAAGCATCATATAATTGTCTCTTCACTTTAAACCGGAGTAGGATTACAGTGTTTTAACACCCAAACGTTATTTGAGTCGGAATATATTTAGTCACTGTTAATCTCCTCACTCGCACCCAAAGCTATATGTACAGAAACAGACATACACAGGTTTAGATGAATCTTTCATCTGACTGATATTTGTCACCATAGCTGGCTTTTTGTTTGGGATTCCAGGCTCGTATGTGTTTGTGTGTCTGCGTGCGTGTGTTGACAAATCAAGTTACCATATCAAGCCACAGTAACTTGGCACTTCTAAAGGCGTGTGTGGAAACAAGCTTCCATTGGGCTTCAAAGCCCTATTGACACATTCTCTCCAAAAGAGCCTCATGTGGTTAGAGCAGCCCGCCGCCTATCAGCACAGATATGTGGGTCAGCATATGGTTTCACATAGTTACCCATGCACTGAAAACGGGATTGAAGAATTACCAGTAACCAAGTACAGATCCACAGTCTTATTCTCTGTCAGGATGCTCACTGGGTTTGCCTGATCTGGGTAGACATTAAACAGTAAATTAGTCTTTTGTATTCGGTCCACGGAGTGACGGTTTGTACAGCTGTGTATAGAGTTATAATAGATGTGCTCTCTTTTTCTTCTCTCTTCTAGGCACCACAATAGAATCCGCAGACTGGAGGGAAGTCTTCTACAGAACTTCTCTGCTCTGGAGACCCTAGATTTGAGTAATAATGACATCACGGAGTTGAGAGAGCACTGCTTCCCTCTAGGGTTACAAATCAAAGACCTGTAAGAAACGCATTGATTCTTAGTCTCTCCTTCAAATAGAGATAACCGTAAACATCTGTGTTTTTCTTTGCAGCACTGTGTTGTTTCATAATCTGAAGCGTGATATTTCGTCTCTGTAGGCACCTGAGCAGTAATAAAATCGTTCATCTGGAGTTCGGGGCATTTAAGAATCTCGCCGGGAGTCTGCAGATCCTCAGGTTGAGCCGGAACCGATTGACACACCTTCCTGTTAAAGGCCTGGAGCTGCCCAAACTCACACAACTGTGAGTGCAACAAACTGTCTATAAGAATCAGTTCACTTCCAGAATTGACCTTTCCTGATTATTTACGCTGCTCACTTTCTTTTCATCCAAGATGTTAATTTCTTTCTTCATTCGAAAAAAGTTCATCATTAGAGAAGTTCTTTTGTGGAGGTCCAGATTTTCTCTCTATATAGTGTACTTATATGGTGATCAGTGATTTGAACTTCCATTTGCAGTTTCTAAAGGCAGGCGTAGTGCAGCTTCAAAAGGCTCCCAGCCGAGGAATATGAATTTTATCTAGCAAAACAATTGTTTATTTTTGTAAAAAAAAAATTTAAAATTAAATAAATAAAAAAAGAATATAATTTTAAGGCAAGGCAAGTTTATTTATATAGCACATTTCATACACAGTGGCAATTCAAAGTGCTTTACATAAACAGGAATAAAAGAAACAAGTATAAGAGAAATAAAAAACAAATAATAGAAATGGTAAAAATAGAAATAAAATAAAATAAAAGCTGATAAAATGTGTTATAAAAGAATTAAAAAGAAGAGAAAAACATATTAGTTCGATCTGTCGGACGTAGCACAGTGCTCATTCAGTAAAGGCACAGCTAAACAGATGTGTTTTCAGTCTTGATTTGAACGTGCCTAATGTTGGAGCACATCTGATCATTTCTGGAAGCTGATTCCAGCAGCGAGGGGCGTAATAGCTGAAAGCCGATCTGAACTCTTGGGATTTCTAATTTATTTGATCCTTAAGATCTGAGTGATCTGTTAGGTTTGTATTCAGTGAGCATATCTATAATGTATTGAGGTCCTAGGCCATTTAGTGATTTATAGACCAGTAATAATACTTTAAAATCTATTCTGAATGTAACTGGGAGCCAGTGTAAAGACCTGAGGACAGGTGTGATGTGCTCTGATTTCCTGGTTCTGGTCAGAATTCTGGCCGCAGCGTTCTGGATGAGCTGCAACTGTCTGACTGTCTTTTTGGGAAGGCCAGTGAGGAGGCCATTACAGTAATCCACCCTGCTGCTGATAAAAGCATGAACAAGTTTCTCTAAGTCTTCATATTCCATGAATACTCAGGAATGTGAGCAGCTGATAGCTGGTAGCGGGAGGATTGTTTAGACGATAATTCCCCTCTTGTTAGTAAAGCTATATTCCAGAAAGTTTGTAGAATCTATGCTGATCTTCAAGCTGTGTCGTTTGAGCACTGCGCTGATAGGCTCAAGTTAAAATTAGGGTTTAAGATATAAAAGCAAGTGAGCAGAGAGCGGAGCAGTAGGCAAAGACGTCCGAACAGTAGCGAAACCACAAAACATGCCTGACAAACTTTTGTCAATAAAAATATGGTTGTATTTTATATTTTTATTTATTAAATTATATTTTATTATAACACCTCTTGGTAGTAAACAAACAGTGCGTCAGCTCATGTGTGATATCACGGCCGCAAATACATCTTTACATTATGACAGAAATTATATTTTTGGGTGAATTATACATTATAAATACAGTGCATCTTTAACAACATTTGGAGGTGTCCATGTTGCTGAGGAACATATGTAAAACAATGTGAAGACTTTGTAAATATATTTGGCTGAATCGTAGAAAAGCTGAATTAGGATCGTGTGTAGGGGCGAATCGAGTTCGTGATCTTTTTTCGATTAATCGTGCAGCCCTACACTGCACTGATTTAGAAAAGAGCACTCTGTAAAAATGCGAGGCACAAGATCAGGTAAGCACGAAGCGCGAGGTTCAGATAAGCAGTGTGCAAAACTCTTGCTGCCAATAGAAAGTGGTTTTAAAAAGGCAGCTATCACTGTAAAATATGCATTCATGTGATCAGGGCCTAAGACCTTCATCGCTCAACTGTCATCGTATAGAGAGATTTGTAGATGCATTGAAAATACAACTCAGAGGTTTAAACCACTGCGCAACCAAAGTCAACTATTAAAGAAAAATTTAAGTTTTATTTTCAGATGACAAGGGGCTGAGTAATTTATCAGGATTTTTTTTTTTTTTTTTTTTTTGGAAGGGAACTACTTCTTTAAGAAATTAATATATTCTGTTTAATTATTCATCAGTTTTGGAAGCTACCGTTTAAAGTATCTTCCCCAATACTGGTTTCCACATGCTAAATGAAGCATATCAGTATTTATGATCAGAGGAGATTTGGTAAACATCAGAGCCGAATGATTCTTTTTCTCCATAGCAGATCTAGCTGTGCCCCGAGCATCACCATCTGTACCTAAGCTCTTTGTTTCTCCTCATATCAGAGTTCCATCAAAAATATGCTTTGTTCTTCAGGTGGACAGAGTGATACTGAATCTCTGTATGCATGAGGCAACATAAGCTCATATTAAACCTCTCACACACACAGAGGGAGGCACACACACACCTGGAGCACATTTCGGCAACCACAAAGCCACAGCTATGTTGGTGAGCGAGAAGAATAGGTTAGTTAGTTATGACATCAAAGAGGGATTAGAGACGTTCTATTTGAGCTGATGGTAAGCTGGACATGCTGTCTGTTTACAGTTCTACACTCTCGCAACGATGCCATATAAAAAAAAAAAAAGTCCTTCATTGATTTCCTTAGCTATCCGTGAAAGCTGCAGAGACAAATTATTCATATAAAGGACTCAAGGTGTTTTTGTCAGCAATATTAAAACAATTTGATGTTAAGACACTTCTAAGAGCCTGTCTTTCGTTCTGGCACGCGTAACTAATGCTAATTCTGTGTTCCTGATAGTGCCAAAAGCTCATCTGCACTGTAACATACAGAGTTACTTCAAACTATAGTCTTAAAGATGCTAATAAAGAACAATTATGTAAGTTAGTGGTGTAACGGATCACAAATCTCATGGTTTGGTTCACATAATGGTTTTTTTAGTCACGGATCGGACCATTTTTAGGATCAGCTAAAAAGAGGAGGTGGCAAATGTCATTTGCTTTCCATTTATTACAAAAACAGCACAGCAAGACACTTTTGGTTTTAACAAACAGAACTCAGAAACTGTAATTTTATTAAAAATAAAATGAAAAAATAATCAGCTGAATAAAAATAAATAGTAAAATATTCAGTAGTTACCGCTACTGTTGCTGATAATGCTAAATGTAGAAATCAAACATTGTAATTTGCACAACCCATATTTATTTTTAGTCTCATTTTCAATAAATGATTCAGTCGTTCACTCATAAATCTTCATGTTTCATTGCTAGACGGGTAATTTTTTAAGAATTATTCAGTGGCATATTTTTGACGGCTGGTTGTCGCCACTTATCGGTTAAATAATGTAACTGCTGCCTACAACTTTCATTTTTGAGCGTCGTTAAATGCAAATGAAGGTGATTTTAATCTTTACCATAAACATCAGTGGTTTTATATAAACCATAAACTTTTAACTTTTAACTCGAATGACTAAAGACTCAATCTCTTTCTTGATTTTTTTTTGCATTTTCAGATTTGAATGCAGCGATTCGAAGGATTAATAAACATGCAAATCACCCTCATTTATAATTTGTTGCGTGAGTGTTGAGATTCTGCAATTTTAATGATAAATCGTGCAGCTTACATTGAATGCATTGATGCAGGCTAAACGAGTGAAAGAAAACACCTTTAATAACCTAAGAAACCTACCACATGCCGAATAACCTATCACGACTTCTTCCGTCATCATTAGATTTTACAGGAAAGCCTAAATGCTTTCATACATGTGATTCGAATGACGTGAGAGGTGATCTCTTTGCAATCTTTACAAATTTAGGATTAATCTACCAGTAAAAAAATTTATTAATCCGTGGGCCATGTGTGTTCCAAATCACACGTTGTGAGCCATATGAATCTCAGATCAACCTTGATCCGTTACAGCCCTAATGTAAGTGTATGAGTATGCAGTCAATTAGCTTTGTGCAATACACACACAGATACACACACACACACACACACACACACACACACACACACACACACACAAAGATATTTCTGAAAAATTGTAAAAGAAAAAACTGACTATATCATGTCTAACATGTAACCTGCTCGGTATTACCTATTTGTTGAAATTGTACTAAAATATTATCATGTTTACTGATTCGATAATAATCAGGAAAATGTCTCTCTTGTTCTCTTTCATGTGATATTACCTTTCAATAACTTCATACAGGGTTTTTTTTGTTCTCATTCCTTGTTTTATAGAGTCATTTTAAATGCATTGTTCTAGGCTTTTACCATGAAGTCAATGCTTTTGGATGTTTTGTTAGCTTTTTGCAATGTCAGCTTGTACATTATTAAAACAACAATTTTTTTATTTTCATATATAATAAGTATCACACGCATCTACTGTTGATTACATTTTCTAAACTGTCTCAGCTTTTTTGCTCATTTTATTCACTTTAATTCTGTGTTTTGTAGGGAGCTGAGTAGGAACAGGTTGCGGTTGATCGAGGGACTCACCTTCCAAGGTCTGAGCAGTTTAGAAGTTCTCAAGCTTCAGAGAAACAACATCAGCAAGCTGACAGATGGGGCATTCTGGGGTCTGGCCCGGATGAGAGTTCTGTGAGTTACTACTACTCTTAAAACGTGTTACACAAGTATTAATAGACATTTTATATTTATATAAGCAAAGTTTTTTAAACAGAGTATTCTGTAATAAAGTGATATGATCATTTGCATTGCTCGTTGTAAATGTTTTTCACCTTTTTTTGCAGGCACCTGGACTATAACAGTCTACGAGAAGTGAACAGTGGCTCTCTGTATGGTCTGGAGTCTCTGCTGCAGCTCTACCTCGCCAACAATTCTATCTCGAATTTTAACCCTGAGGGTTGGGGCTTTTGTGAGAGACTTCGAGAACTGTAAGACATCACTTTTCCTCCTTTTCTCATCCTTACAGATCCAGGATTTACTGTTTTGCTGATCTAGTCATGATGATTGTGAACACATGAGAGCGCATTTATCTCAGTGAGATTGGAAGATCAGTAAGAATTGAGTAGAAAATACACACAAAGCTGCTGTTAATATTGCAGAAATCTTCCAAAATAATTTTCAGATATGTAGAGTTAAAGCAATATTTGAAAATGCTTTTAACCACAGTCCCAAAACACACATGCAGCCAATCAGCAGTAAGGGGCGTGTCTAGTAATGATAATGGAGATTATGGCTGTTTCTCAATACCAAGGATTTACATTTTTGTGGCGGCCAGTCTTGCCAAGTTACCTCAGAAGAAAGAACTCGAAAGACCATGAGAACACAGAGCGCATCCTGTGAGAAATGAGATGCTGAGATTTTCCAGTTGGTCACATGACCAAAATAATTTGTCACATGACCAAAATAATTTGAACATTACATAAACATTCATAAACTGATTATTGTTTTACTTACCTTTTCCATATATATAGCATGTACACCCGGAGCGCATTTCGGTAACCACAAAGCCACAGCTATGTTGGTGAGCGAGAAGATTAGGTTAGTTAGTTATGACACCAAAGAGGGATCAGAGATGCTCTATTTGAGCTGATGTTTTAGCAAGCCTCACCAAGATACCTTGCACAATACAAATAAAACTGATTTTAATATGAATTTTCACACATAAACACTTTTTCATGTGTCAATGACATTATTAAAATGTTCAAGTGAATGTTTAATTTCACTGTCTCATTTTAAAAAACTTTTGGGATAAAGAAGTTATATCTCTGAATATAGTAATAAATATAAATATAAAATGCTGCTTTTATTTAAATGCAATGACTTATCCGCTTGTAATTGTGACGTCACTCGAAGCCGCAGAATTAAACTGTATGCGGAGACTCATCAAATGGTGATAATAAACATATACAAAGCGATGTATTACTTTCGAAAATCACGATCGAAGTATATATACCTGAAATACATACATAAAATTCACTTTAATGTGTGATATGACTAAAAAGTGGTCATAAACAAATATTTTTCTCAATTCAAATGTTGCGGCTTGGACATTGGACAAACAGTATTCTATACATCACTGATACGTCATGACTTAACAAAAGGATAGTATCATGTGTTTATGACATTATTAAAATATTTTGAATGTTTAATTTTAAAAACTTTTGAGACAAAGTAATATCTCTGAATATAGCAATAAATATGAATATTAAATGCTGCTTTTATTTAAATGCAATGACTTATCCGCATGTTGACGTCATTAGAAGTGACAGAATCAAACTGTATGGGGAGACTCATCTAAATAGTAATAATAAACCTTTACAAAGTGATGTATTACTTATGAAAATCACGAACAAATATTTTTCTCAATTCAAATGAGTTGCGGCTTGGACACGGAAACATTATTCCATACGTCACCTATACGGCACAACTTAACAAACGGATTATTTGAGCGAGTGCTGTGCTCAAGTCTGTATTGATCAAAAGCACATCCCGGTTTTTTCACGCATCCTCTGCTCTTCGGATCTGGAGTATTGGATTTTCACATATAGAGTGCTTTCCTTGTGTTATGAAAAATGGGCAAAGTCCTGTTGGGTTATGGGCATGTTTTTGATTTGGTGCTTTCAAATATCAACATCGTTTGATGAAATTTGCTTAGTGCACCTTTAATCGCAGTCAATCTTTACATTAGAAGGAAGCGTTTGTCCACAGTACCACCTACTGCACTAAACACACAGCACTCCCCGTCTTGATATAGATAAGCTCTGTTTATCCCCTAATGATGTACTGGATTGCCATCCCCATTTTCACTCACCTCTCCTGATGCTAGTTAAAGAAAACAGCGTAATCCGCCATGTATATGTCTGCCAAGTGTTACACAAAGATTAGTACCTTAGTGAAATTGATCGTACCTGGGTGAATGTGTGTATACACTGGGCTGTCCTGTCAAGCATATTGTGTCCTCCTAGTACGTGATATCTTTCTGTAGCTAACACTCTTGTCCGTTGTGGGGCAACAAGGCTTTATTGGTAGGAGTTGTTGTCTGTGGTATCAGCTGAGTGGTCAGCCATGATTTTGCAGATAGGTTTATGATGCGGCTGTTATTGCATTTTGGGTATAATAGATTGATGTGAAATCATAGTTCTGTGATAAACAAAATTCAGGATTCTGACAAGATTGCTAAAGTGCTAAAGCTAATCATGTGTTGCAGAATATGAAAACACAAATGTTTAACATAATTATTGTTTTTCTTTGTTTTTTTTTTTCAGGAATTTGTCCTATAATAACCTGACGAAGTTGTCTGAGGGTAGTTTTGCCAAGCTGGTGAACCTGATTTCCCTGCGTTTGGGACACAATTCCATCAGTCACATCACTGAAGGAGCATTCAGAGGCCTCAGCTCCCTGCGCACGCTGTGAGTGCCCTTACCTTGTGTGAAATCCTTTTGGGTACAGTGCATGTGAAGAACACTTGATGGTGTCAGATCTGTGGCACAGTGGTCCATGAGTGCACATGCCAGCATTTAGGGCACAGCTCTGTCACACTGAGTAATGGTGAACATGTAGCGAACCACATTCTTGTCCCATCTGCGCTGATCACATTAATTATCCCCTTTACCCAGTAAATTAGATCAATCTTTATTTTCGATTAAAAAATATCAAATATATATTAAACAATACAAATTCTTAAATGAAAAGAAAACTGTACAAAAATCATTAAAATAAAATGTAAAAAATATTAAAAGAGACATGGCATTCTGCAACACCTCCTCCCCACTGAAATCAATAGGTCTACTGTGTTCTCCACTGTGTTTTTTCTACTTGAAAAGGGTCAACAAAACCTGTCCTGGTGTCTAAATTAATTAAAACTGTTGCAGAAGTGTTGATTGATTTAGTGGCATTTGCTTAAGTAGCCGTTAGCCATTAAGTCTGATGAGAAGAGCGCTTTTCTCATTGTTTTCATGTTTGTTCCCACCAAAGTTGGATGCACATGTGCACCCTCCACAAGGCCTCCAAGAAGAGGCAACCTCTTTTTTTTTTTCTTGCATAGTGAAAGGCATTATGGGAGACCAAGTCTCCAGCCTGACTTCTATAGACACACAAAGTCTCAACCGCCACCTCATGCCCCCCCCTTCCTTTGAGTGTCTCAAAAGAGAAAAGAGAGAAGAATTCTTCCTTTACTTTCCTAGATGAAGGCTTTTTCACAGTAGGGTGACAAGCCAAGGCACAACACGGCCCTCAGCGCTGCTGGCAGTGGGCAGAGAGTGGGGGGAAGGGGCCTGTGAAGTGTGATTGTGAGGGCCTCTGTTTTCTTTTGTTCTGTCTTTCCTTTATGTCTTACTTGCTTGATTTCCTTTATATCATTCCCTTTTTCTCTCTCTCTCCCTCACTTGCTCTCCTCTGAGCCAGTTCTAATCTAATCATAGCCTTAGTGCCTTTCTGGGGCTCCTGTTGAAAAGAAGCAGGGGAGGTTTTAATTGGTGCGCGCTTCTGCTCGGGTGAGAGAAGCCCTGGTCGGGTGTGAAAGACCAGAACCGGACCGTCTTTGAGCCGAGGGGGTGGGGGTCAGGCCCGGGGGCCTCTGGCCCTACTGTCATTAACAAGCCAGGGTCCATTCACAAGCAGCCAGCCAGAAAGAATAGGAAATTGGCAGCCGAACCCAGGCATGGAGGGAAAGTAACAGAAAGAGCCAAGGGGCGGTTGTCAACCAGGAGAGAACGGGTACAACCCCTCCACCCTCTTACCTCAAAAAGACTTTTATTGTTGTTAAGAGACAACAGTTTTCTTTAACAGCATAGAAACAAAGGATCCCTTTAAAATGCAATCATGTGGTAATACCGTGCTACTTTTAGGATAATTGCTATTGGTATAACACTAGGTACATATGGCATACATATACCCTTAAACTTCAACAGCAACAGTAAAGTGACTGAGCATCTAAAGCTAATAGTCTACCCTATGATCTGATTTGATATTTAGAGTATGCATTTACCCAGCAGACAGACAATGTCATAAGACGTTAATATAAGGTTAGATGTAGGTCGCCAGCATCTAAGGACAATGTTATTTTGATGTTCAATAACAATGTGAAATGACATTGATATTTGGTTGATTTTAGGTTGTGTTGAAAAGTGACCAAAATCCAACGTCATTCCAACATCTTAAACTAACGTCATATTGACGTCAAATACTGACATTTATTTGTCAGGTATGGCAACCAAAATCCAACGTCTGATAGACGTCTTAGTGGTAACATCCACAGAACGTCAAGCTGTAACGTCATTACACATTGATATTTTATTATTTTAGGTTCTGTTGGAAAGTAAACAAAATGCAGCGTTTGTCCGACATTGACATCAGCCAGAGGTTGGGTTCTGATGTCAATCTGATTTTCATTTCCAGACAAAATGCAGCGTCCCCACGTCAGTGGGGTACTACGTCAATCTGATGTCATCTTGACGTCCTGTGCCTACTGGATAGTCAAACACATGTTAATAGACGGTGTCAATCTTGTCTAGTGTCTTTTTCCAGAAGTTATCATGCTTTTGCTTTAGTGTAATGTTTAGTATAGATGCTATTAACATGCATTCAAGGATCCTATCAGTGTGGTAAGCTAAGGTGCATTAACCTTTCCACCTCAAATTAACATGTATTCAAATCACTTCTGACTGTTTTTCACAGACTGGTTTTTCGTTATGCTCTACATGGCTTTGACAGGAGCGTCCAGTGAGAGACACTGGCACTATTGAAGGAACAAACTCATGTAATGCAGCTTATGAGCAGGCAGGAAAGCAAGTCAGTGTATTTTGCCGTTTAAGAGAAAAGTTTCACTGTAATAGGTCAAAATGCATGATTATTCAAATTAGAGGAACAGACAAGCCACATCCGTTAAGTTGAAACATTTGCACCAGAGAATCTGTCCAGCATAGGCAGGCTGCTGGCAGCGTCCAGGCTTGTTCATGGTTTGTCTGGAGTTTTATTATGCAGTGTGCCCATATGCCTTTACCTGCCAGCATGGTTGGTGCGGTGACGAATTCAAACGGCTGTCAGAGTGAGTGTATGTGTGCAACTGTGAGAAAGAGTTGTATTTGTGCAAGCCGCATTCAGCTGTCATACATTATTCATGCATTGGCCTGTGCGTTGCTGCACTCCTTAATGTCACAATTCACAAAGAAAAGAATGCACCCGGTTGGCAGAGGGAGAGAGAGGGAGAGAAACCAAGAAAGAGAGTGTTGTTGGACTTTTTTGTTTTCAACCAGGTGTCCAAGGACAGCTTGTGTGCCACTGACAGATGTTCGCCATTGGCATATGAACAAGGAAATGACTCTTCTACTCTACCTTTAAATTATTACTTGCCAATCCAACTTTAAAATCAATTATTCCATTATTTAACCTCTGAAGTTTGTCTGAAAACATGGCACCTTTTTAATATTACAGTTTAAAGTAAGGATGAATCATTTATACTTCTTTGAGAAGTAAGTATTTTCATAAAGCAAATGACAGATACTTTAAAAAGTATTTTACACTGCATTCTAGCTGTAATTTACTATAAATCTTTTCGTTTTTTCCAGTTTATGAACATATTTCCTCAAGTTACTGTACATTATGGGATGCTCTCCTAACTCTTAAAAGGCCATGAAACCCCCCTCTTTCGCTTCAAGTCTATCTCAGAATTTTTAAAAACAAATGCTTCATGATGGGCATGGAGCGCTGTGAGCAGAGGGAGGAGGGGGCGTGGCTGGCAGAGCAGGGGAAAAAGATGACAGCGAACAACTGTTGTCAGTTGGCTCATAAAATCAGACACAAACTGTGAAGAGCACATGCTTTTATAGGTTACAAAGTTAAAATGCAAAGAAATACAGTAATTTGATGCCCTGCTACATTTGTTATTCGTAATTTCATATACACGTAACCACAATTTGTTATATTATTATAAAGATAATCGTGTTTATATAAACCCTATAAATGAGGACTTCTTTCCTCCTCAGTCCTGGGTCTGAACTTGCCCTGTCTATTTCAACCATTAACCCTGCTGGTAATCTGGAGGATTTTTAAACTTAGGCAAACACAGCAGCACAGATATAGGCTATTTGTCTGAATGGTAACAAACTCAACTAATAAAAGACTAATTTTTTCAGTTTGCCATTCTCCAATTCTTCTACAGCTCTCTCGACAAAAATGCTTGCTGCAAACCAACAGCTTAGCTGTATCAGTCCGGACAGCATTACAGGGAAAACCATGCAACAAACCCCGTGGATTATGGAAACAAACCCAAATAACCCATGCCGTGCGCGGACACAGTCTCACCCAGTCATATGGTCTCACAGCTTGGCAGGTCTGCCTTGCCTTCAGAAAGCACGTGCTCTCATGAACAGTGTTGGGAGTAATGCGTTACAAAAGTAATGTATTACAGTAATGTAATACATTTTCCTGTAACGCAGTAGTGTAAGGCATTACTTATACATTTTCAGTAATATTTTACTCGGTACATGTTCAGTAACGCGTGCGTTACAACAAACTTTTCGCCCGCAAGACATTACCAAATAAAAAATACCGCAAGTAAGTTCTATTTTCTGTTCGTGATTAGTGAATATATGCGCGTGTTGTCATTATAATATCCCTCTGGCTATTGGAACTTTTTTACTTTGAACGCGGAATGATTTAAGCCTCTGAGCTCGAGGTCCGAGGCTATTGGCTCAGCCCGGTTCACAGTAAGGTCAAGCCCTGACGTGCAGCGGAAGAGTGGCAAAATAGATGAGCAGAAGACAGTACATTCGCGTGATGGACGTATGTGCATATGGCGTTATTTCACTGACAACAGTCGTAAGCGCAGTTTTACAAGAGCGCATTCATGTAATTCTCTGTTCGTAGACAACTCGACCGCAATTTTTTTTCGCAGTCGCGCGCACTCAAAACACGGCTGCTCACGTGCGAATGATCTGCTCTGACTCCGTCAGATGATGCAGACTCACATTTTGTGCCTCATGTTTCCTCTTCTTTTCGTGCTTTTGCTCTCCAGAGATCCTCCTGTTCAATTGGTTATCCCAAGAATGTTGATATGGTTTATATATTGCTACAACATTTATTAGCAATACACGAAACACTAAAAGGTTATGATAAATTCTATAATAAATACTTGTGTTTTTGAGTGTTAGATATACTGCCTATGTTTTAGGCTAGTATTATTTACAATTTGTTAATGAATGCTTCAGCATACTGTAGTATTAAGAATAGTGAACTGATAAAATGAAATACAAAGTGTAGTTTTACTACAGTAAAGTGTGGTGAATTGTAGTATAGTATACCCTATATTGTAAAAAAAAAACTACAGCACTGGGTAATTTGTTTATATTACGCTTGTGTTACCATAGCAACTAGTATTAGCACAACTGATTAATTGAAGTACTTTACTGTAGAACTGTTCAAAACACTGTACATGACAGGGAAAATGTCCTCCACAATCTCATCAGCAATGTGGAAGACAACAGAGACGTGTTCAATTTATTTGAGTTGCCATGATAAAATGGGATTGATAGTGAGATTTATTTGAGGAGTGAATAGTTCAGTAGGCTATAATACCTCATCAAGTTTTCCCCTGTTTTTATCGGTTACATTTCTGCTTGCATTCGTTATATTTTTGTTTAAATGTTGTTTTATTTGATTAGTATGGTGCACCTTTTGGATGTTTAATAAATGTTTTTTTAAAATGTATTCTTTGCATTCAACTTCTTTTCTCTGTGTCTTAAGTGTTTGAAATTGGAAATATTTCATCATATAACAAACAACAAAAAAGGTTATAGTGGATTAGATAAAAAATGTATATGTAAGTCTATTTTAGTATTTTGGTTATTGTTAATAAATAGTGTACAAATATAAATTATATCAAAAAGCATGAAAGGAAGAGGGAACACAAGACACAAATTGTGAGTCTGCATATAATCTCACTGAGCGAGTAGTGTACTGTGAGCGCACAAGACATTTTGTGCGTGAGCAGTGCATATTTGAGAGAGCATGAGAAAACTTGCATGTGAGCAGCGTATATTTGAGAGCTCACAAGCAGTTTTGTCCACAAAGGAAATTTGTGCACGAGCATTACATTGAGAAAGCTATGTTCATCATGCTCACTTTGTGCATGACAGTTTTGTGTTGTGAACCTGAATTTAAAGTGAATAGAATAATGGTAAGATTAAGAAAAAAATGCATCTCGTCATGGCATTGGAGTTTACATATAGGCCTGTTGTGTCTAATATGAAAATAGCCAAGCTATTCACAGATATTGCCAGATAATCACTTTACCTTTACCATACTTTCAACAGACTTTGATCATTTTTGATTCTGGCTCTTATCCTTTCTTGCATTGTCTTGAGCCTTCACGTTGCCAAATATATACTATATTGTTAGTAGCCTGGATAGGTCACCGTCATTCTGCTACATCATATCGCTTTCTACTGGATGTAAAATGCTCTGCAGTACATTTAGTCATTTTAGAATGTTAAGTTCTAATTCTGTAGTTATTTTGGTGAAAGTAACTAAAAAGTAATATAAGAGTAATGTAACATATTACAATTTTGAGACAGTAATATTGTAAGGTAAGGGATTACTTTTAAATCACAGTAATAAGTAATCTGTAATGTATTACAGTTTGGAAGTAACTTGCACAACACTGCTCATGAATAATTAATAAGCAAGATAAGAAAACTCCGCTATGAATAATGATGAGAAACTGACGTGTCAACACTCCACTAGCTGATGTGCGCTACGTCGCCGATTTTGATCCCGCCCCAAAAATTATTTTAAACCCGGAAAATGAAATTAGATGACAAAAGCTTAAAATGATCCAGTTTTCCCCACAATTGAACCTAACAGGTGCTCACATTGTCTTAAAGGATGCTTAACCTACACAAATCTGTTAAAATCTAAAAAAAAAAGTACTCCAGGGTGTCTTGAACTTTTAACTATAAGTAACCAAGATGGCTAGGCCTTCAGTTCAGTTTTTCCGTTCTCTCTTTCTTTCTTTTGTAATCCCTTTCTTTTTCTCTCTGCAGGGAGTTGGACAACAATGACATCTCTGGAACTATTGAGGACACCAGTGGGGCCTTCACTGGCCTCGAAAACCTCAACAAGCTGTGAGTGTCTCACACTTTCCTTTATCTCGATCATAGACTTTCTCTTTATTTAAGACATTTATACAACAGTGTGGTGTATAAAAAGTAACAAGTAAAGTTTCCAAGTTCTGCCTCAACAAATATAAAATCAGGCTATGTTTTTTTTTTTAATACATCAATCTCAAGATTATCGAGTTAACAAAACTGTGAAAGACAAAAAGCCAAAAGTCAAAGTCAGTTTAATTGTCAATTCAGCCACATGTACAGGACATACAGAGAATTGAAACTGCATTACTCTCAGACCCTAAGTGCCTAACATATAATATTAATAAAAAAGTTGAATTTTAAATGAAATTACAATAAATACAATCACACATATAACATAATCAAAAAATATGAGTAAAATAAATAAATAAATAAAGAGCAGGTAACCTCAAGCTTATTCTTCATGCAGTGCAGATTTGGGAATGAAACTCTTTTTTTTTTTTTATGGTGGAGGTCAGTTGAACTTGAATACCAGGGCGAACACTTTTCATCATTGGCGATAGGAGATCGCTCTTGTGATGGAATCAGCGAGGGCGTAAAATGTGAAGTAGGCAAAGGAGGAGGCGTGCGTTCACACAGATCAAACGCCCCACTCTGTGCCTTTTGTTACGGGAGCAGAGGTTCGCAAATCTGCGGAAGCCGCCTGTTGATGCACATCCCTGGCCAAATCCTGCCAACCATCCTGCCAGAAAGCCTATTCACCCATCCTGGGAAAATGTGAGGGAGAATTACCAGAGAGCGATGTGCACAACATCAAAGTCTTTCACAGTTTTGTTTGCACAAAATGATAACGTTAAGCGTTCATATAGTTTGAGTGCGGCTCAAGTTTTAATAGATTAAAATGTTTTTATTTGACGATTGGATTTGGCTGTCATTTCTGCACCATCTTTTTCACTGCACCTGTTCATGGTGTCCATAAATCCAGTTAGCATCTATTTCGGTGGCTTCTATTTGGAAGCGCAGTTTCGTCAGGTGAACCGCAGAGCTTTTTAAATGAATTATGGGGTTGGTATGGGAGCCCAGCGCTGAAGGCTGCCAGAGGCTGACCTGCAGATGGGTGGCTGCTTCAGAGACAGTGGGGGGGCTGAAGGAGATGAGTGGAGGTGATGTCTTAGTCCTTCAGGAGATGACAGATGCCGTTGCTCACATATAGACCATCGGTCTACTGACAGACACGGCTGGGCTTGTGCTTTTTGGCCTGATTTCCATAAGCACATGTTGAATAAACTTGACGACTCATGAAAGTCATTATCTAACTTACTACTACTGCTAAATTAATGTTGGATTCATTTTACATTTCCTCATATAGAAATTTGATACATGAAAATATATGCTAATTACATATGACATACAAGTTCATATTAGAATTTTACATATATAAATGTCATATTTATTTATAACATATATTGCAAAACTGGCTGTGTGCATTAGGGATGCTCCGATCAGGATTTTTGCAGCTGATACAGAGTACCGATTCCTCGTCATTGTGATCAGCCCATACCAAGTACTGATTCTAATGCTTCAAACTTCATATAAGTTTGCCATTGCATAAGCACATTTTCCCTCTATGTATGTCGCCTTATTTAAGAGAATAAATTAAGGATTTTGCATACATGTAATGTTCAGTAGCAGGTGTACAAAACAATAATCCATTAAACAGACAGGAAAAATGTTAAGAAACATTAATGACCGTGCAATTTGGAAACATTGCTTACGTGTTGTAGGGCTGTGGATGTATAACCCGGGTTGTAAACTTGTAAACAAACACTTGCGATCGGTTCATGAGATCGGCCAGATCAGCGAGAACCGATCGAGTAGTGAAATCGATTGCAGCATCCCTAGTGTGCATATATGTATATGTATGTGAAAGTGGCCATTTTTGCAGCATTTCGAAATATGACATATAGTTGAAGTCAGTATTATTAGCCCCCCTGTTAATTTTTTTCCCCAATTTCTGTTTAACGGAGAGAAGATTTTTTCAACACATTTCTAAACATAATAGTTTTAATAACTCATTTCTAATCACTGATTTATTTTATCTTTGTCATGATGACAGTAAATAATATTTGACTAGATATTTTTCAAGACAATTCTATACAGCTTAAAGTGACATTTAAAGGCTTAACTAGGTTAATTAGTTTAACTAGGAAGGTTAGTTAAGGTAATTAGGCAAGTTATTGTATAATGATGTTTTGTTCTGTAGACTATCGAAAAAAAGATAGCTTAAAGGGGCTAACTATATTGATCTTAAAATGGCTTTAAAAAAAATTTTAAACTGCTTTTATTCTAGCTGAAATAAAACAAATAAGACTTTCTCCAGAAGAAAAAATATTATCAGACATACTGTGCAAATTTCCTTGCTCTGTTAAACATTATTTGGGAAATATAAAAAAAAAAAATTAAAGGTGGGCTAATAATTCTGACTTCAGCTGTATATTCAACTGAATAAATGTAAAATCCAAATATGAATTTAGAATTTTACATATCCAAATGTGTAATTACCATATGTTGCCATATATCATATTTCTACATTGGAAATGGATATCATATATTATCAGCATTATAACATTGTTATATCAGTAATATATACAAATTTGTTTTTAATTTTGTTTTGCATAAAACAGGCTATTCGCGGGGTCTTAAATTCTTAATGTCTTAAATTTCAAAAACAAAAATTCAGGCCTTAAAAGGTCTTGTATTTACTGAAACTTGGGTCTTAAATCATTTTAAACAGGTCTTAATTTTCCTCTGTCTATGTAAAGTTACCCAGTCGCGCTGATCAAGCACCAATAATTCAGTTTAATAAAACTTTTAACAAAAGTTAAATATTTAACTCTATTTATCTAAAATAGAGTGTAATTATCTTTCTTACAATAACTTTTGTTTAAAGGTTTTCAATGTATTTTAGCAGGACTGTTGTGCATAACTTTAGTTTATTATAGATTTTTTGTAAAAAAAAAAAAAAATATTTGCTTGTTTTGACCCATTTAAAATATGTGGTTACGAAATAACTCAATTAGAATTGTTTTTAGAATTTTAGAAATCTTTCCATTAAAAAATCCTTAGCATTTAGCTCTTATAAATCTGAAATGTGCTTCTTAAATTTGACTTTGTGAAAGCTGGAAGATATAATGCTATTGCTACTGGATCAGATTAAAAATAGAATAGATAACAGAAAAGGGAATTTTCATTATTTTTTTAAAAATAAATTTTTATTTGAAAGTATTTATTTATTAATATATGTAATTCTTATTACTTTTATAAATTATCAGATGCTCATTATCAGCTGTAATTTTATCTTATATGAAATGTTATTTATCCCATCATGCAGCAGCCATGCATGCACCTCGTTACTGTGAGCCAATATCCACCAATCTCCTATTGGAACAACTGCATTGTCAGGTGTCAACTCTGGTTCTTATGAAGGGGTGCAGGATATCAGGGTGACGACTGAGCAGTCTTGAGCCCTCTTTGACAGGAAGTGCACTAATCAGGTTCTTATTTCCCTCTAAAAATGGGAATCATGTCGTCCAAGGAGCTTGTTCTCCTTCGCCATCCTGTGGTGCGCAGGGCTGCTTTTGAAGCGCAAGCAGGATTATCTCCTACAAGGGGTTTGAACCGCAGTCTTGACAAGGCCACTTTTATTACCTAACAAGCCGTGTGTCGTCCTGCAAGCACTGAAGCTCCTTTTCATGTGACCTGGAGCTCCGGGCTCCACCCTGTCATCGCTATTAAATTCTAATAAAGATAAAAGTACGCTTTGAAGAGCTGCGGCGGGCCCCGATTCCTCACCCTCCTTCCTAATCTCTACACAGTTCGGATTTCCAATCCCACAATCCCCCTTTCTTATCAGATTCAGTCCAACTAATTGTGCACTCTCCGTCTCTCTCTCTCTCTCTCTCTCTCTCTCTCTCTTCCCTCTGGTTTTTCTCACCCTGGGTGTCTGGAAACGGCAGAACTCTGTTTGGAAACAAGATCAAGTCGGTGGCCAAGAAAGCCTTCTCTGGCCTGGAGGCTCTGGAGCACCTGTGAGTATCCCACAATGCCTTTCGGCCCCTACAGCAGCGGCTGCCAAAAGTAAATGCTTAAGAGGGCTGCTAGCAATTTAATAGTGTCTTTGTTAAAGGAGAGGACGGGGTGGTTTGCAAGGCCAGCTGCTCTTGTCTCGCTTTAACTCGCGCAGGAACACAGTTATTGAGCATGTGGTCTGTTTCGTACAAGAAATGGAATTTTTAAGGACTTCTCTAGACAATAAATGATAAAACAATAAATGATCAAATGTACAGTTTTCCTTTAATGATATGGGACTAATAACATTTTAAAATGTACTTTTTTTAGCTGTTTATATAAATAATAATGATATAAATGAAATGTGCTATCATTTATATGCGTATATACTATTAAAAGTAATATAAAAAGAAAAGTTTAGAGGCAGTATGATTTATAGGGATGCACCGCTCCCTATACTTGGATCAGATATCGGTTCGATACCGCATATTTTTACTGGATCGGGTATTGGCCAGCTGATACCGATCCAAATCCAATCTTGTGCGTGCGCTATATTCTGTGTAATTTATAAGCCAACAAAAGCCATGAAGGTACATGCACACAGAAACGCCAACTAACCCAGCCGAGGCTCGAACCAGTGACCTTCTTGCAATGAGGTGACAGCACTACCTACTGCGCCACTCATTTAAGATAAATATTAACAGTAACCAATGTTATTGAGTTATGGACCATATGGTCAGTGTCATAAAAAAGAAAATTGACTTTAAGCACTTCTCCAGACTCTAACTCTCTGTCTGATATTTGGATCTTTCCACCTTGTTCGAAATTATCCTGTATAAAAATAGGCTACAATATCTGCACGTTAGAGCACTGCAGCTGTATGTGAACATTCGCATGTCCTCTTTCTGTCACGCCTGAGGGCCCTGTTTAATCTCTCAACAGGAATTTAGGGGAAAATGCCATCCGCTCCATCCAACCCGAGGCATTCAGTAAGATGAAGAACCTGCGCTACCTGTGAGTCCCAGTAAACCTTTTCACACGCACACACACTCATCATCCGATCGTAATGTTTCTTGACATGACGAATGTTTTGGCTTATAGTAGAAGTTATTGTGAATTATTTATTATTGTGAATTATTAAGTAATTTATTTACTCATTCATTTGAATATTTTATATTATTGTTTTTGCTGTGTTTTCGTTATTTTAAAAACGTTTAAAAGTTTTGATCAGTAATCAGTGTTAATTTTTATTAAAGTAATGTATTCTTAAATATGTTAAATGCATATATTTCATAATAAAATGCTTATAACCAACATTTACCATAAAAATTTAATTATTGTGAAAGCAGAGCATTATACATTCAGAATGTATGTTAAAGTCTTGTTTGTAGTTTTCCTATGTGAATAAAATGTGCACATAAATCAAGTCATCTGCATCAGGTTGAAGTTTTTACTGATTTCTCTCTCTCTGCAGTCATATTCAGAGTGACAGTTTTCTGTGTGACTGTCAGCTGCACTGGTTTCCAGATTGGCTTCTCACTCGAGGGCTGAACCCTGGTGTTCAGGCCACATGTGCCCATCCAGAGAGCCTAAAGGGCACCAGTATCTACCAGGCCCCACCACAGAGCTTCGTTTGTGGTATGTAGAGTTGTATCACACATCCATATTTCATAACCAACAACAATCACAATAAGGAAGAACTTACTTTATTTTCACTTCAGGTGAAAACAAAATGTGTTACTGCACTTCCTCAGTTGATAAATTTTCTTTTGTATTACAAGATTTATAAAATGGTCAAATATGCAAACATGATGCAATATTTCATTAAATGTGCTAATTTGAGTACATTTGAGTACATCAAATTGCCTGGTTCAACTTCATAATCATTTCATTTTTTGACATTAAACCAAAGGTTTTTCCAGAGGGTTATTTGAAATTTCTTTTTATCAACCTATAATTTAGAAAACACATAGCTTCTTTCAATTATAGCGAACAGCTGGAAAATAAATAATGTTCATAAAGTTTTGTGGATAAAAACTGTATAATCAGCCAAATTATGTACAAACAAATCATTCATATATATAGATATGAATAAAACTACATAGTTCTGGGGCTTCATTTATAAACTTTGGGTAGAAACCTTTCGAGATGTGATAGTATAATGATTATGGCTCAATGTTGATTTAAAGGGGTTCAATTAAGTCAATATTTCATTTAAATATGCTACTTAGAATTTACTTAATATAGAGCCAAAGGTTTCTCCAGAGGGGTTTTTGGGAATCTCTTGTTATCAATCTACATTTTTAAAAATATGCCGAACACACAGAAAATAAATAATTGCCACATACTTTTTTATAATCGGCCAAATTATGTACAAACAAATACTTCTTTAATACGTTTACTACAAGCTCAGCAGTTGAATGAATATAAATAAATGTGAATAAAAACCACCGTCTCATTGGTTGGTTAGATTTTAAAGCAGCTTTTAGTGCCCGATTATCATCCCGTTGTTTGTGAGCAGTTAGACTGAAAAGCTTTATGAAAAGATAATAGAATTATGAATCTGCAGTGACTCGCCTTGAAGTGTGTTAAAATGTCTTTCCATGTACTTTTCTCCAGATGACCTTCCCAAACCCCAGATCACAGTTCACCCAGTCACCACAGCTGCAGTATTGGGTAAAGACGTGCGTCTGACCTGTACTGCTGCCAGCAGCAGCAGTTCTCCTATGACCTTCACCTGGCTGAAGGACCAGGAGACGCTCCGCCAGGCAGAGGTGGAGAACTTTGCCCATGTGCGTGCCAGTGATGGAGGGGTGATGGAGTACACTACTATCCTCCATCTTCGGCACGTCACCTTCAACCATGAGGGACGATACCAGTGCATCATCAGCAATCACTTCGGCTCCTCTTACTCCAACAAGGCCCGCGTCACTGTAAACGGTACATTAGATTGACTATGTGTACTCCTCCACTTATAATAGTTTGTTTATAGTTTATTGTCCCCAATTGGGAAATCTGTCTTGGACTCTAGGCCCATATTTGCATACACTGAACAAAAACAGACAACACAAATCAACACAAACATTCAATTATCAACACAAATATTACATATTTAAAAGTCTGATTGATATAGGTAAAAAGATTTCTTAAAACGATTGTATCTGCAACCTGTATCGTCAACCAGAGTGGTCACCCATACTTACAAAATAAACTACACGAGGGGTCAGCTAATATTTGAATAGCTTCGTCAAGAACTGATTGCTCCTAAAGAGAGTGTAACAATTAATATTCCATTTTCGCTGATTCTCATGGCTTTATGAAAAGTGACAGAATTTATACAAATTTGTCATAATACGCAGACCATTTGTCATTTTACAAGCTGACATCAAGCAAAAAATCTAAATTAATAATTTAATTACATTTTAAATGTCAATGGATCTTTTAATTAAGAGTACATTTTTATTAACGCTCATTAACATTAATTTATTATTCATAAATAAACTAAGTATATATGAATTAATTATTTTATTTGATCAATATTTATTTTTTATTCAGTTATTTATAAATATTCCAATTATTTTACAGTTTAAAGATTGGTTGGTCCAGTGTAGTTCTGGACCAACCAATGCACTATTCATGTATAACAGTTTTATTTGGTTGTTGCTGCATGAATATTACATTATAGTTATGGTAACTATATTTGATCCTGGAAATATATATTTATATAATTCAAACAATATTTATATATGATCATTTAGGTGTAATATGTATGTTATGTATAATTTTTAATTATATTTTATCTACAAGTGTCCAGTTTTTATTGTTGTCCTTATGTTTAAATTTTAAAATGTTATAAAGTTTTTGTTTTAGTTTAAGTGAATTTTAGTTTTGAGCTAAAACCAGTTAAAATAGCTTTAAGTTTTATGGTTAAAAAAATCTAATCAATTATTCGTTCAATCGAGGTCAATTCTTGGATCATTCCTCTCCACACAGTTCTATTAATCACCTATTCTTTGAGTTGGCGCGTGCTCATGTTGGTATCAGATTTGACAGTATCAGGCCAACTAGTTCTTGGGCAGCCTTTCCCCCTATTTCCACTGACCATTCCCAGCATGACTGCCTTCTCCAGTGAATTGCTACACATGACATGGCCAAAATAAGATAATTTTTGTTTGGTAATCTTGGCCTCCAGCCAGGTCTTTGGCTTGATGCACCCTAGGACTTCTTTGTTGGTGATTCTCACGGGATGCGCAACAGTCTCCTCCAGCACCACAACTCGAAGGCGTCGACCTTTCTTCTTGATCGTATAGCTATGAGGAAGACGGTCGCATTGACTAGCCTTGCTTTAGTTGCAGTGCTGATATCCTTACAGTTACAGTTATAAAAATACTGTAACAAAAATTATTTTAATATATTTACATTAATGTATGAATGTTAAAATTATTGACTTGTTAAAGTTATATTTATATATTTTAAATAAACATTTGGTTTCATTTAAACACAAATATAACAAATAAGTTAGTTTTATAAGTTTTAACTATAAAAAATATTGCTTTATGCATAAATGTGAATTTATTAAACTTGTAAAAAAAAAGATTTTATTATCGAATAAAATTTTATAGTCTTTTTTTTTTTTGGCGTCGTCACACCAGTTGCACAAAATACCCATCATGCAGCAGTTGCTCATCATTTTTCTTTCAGCACAAACATTGCCTGAACCGTACCAACAAAATTCAGCTTGAGCATTCAGGCTAAACTGTACTACAGCTTGGGCCTTTTTTAGCCTCTCCGCTGTTTGCAGTGCACTTGGATTACATGCCTTGTCAGTTTTTGCAACAGATGCAAATTGATTGTCCTAAGGCATTTTTGGTCTCATGCCCGTCCAAATCAAGCCATTTCCCATCGCCAATTGTGTTAGTCACAGCTATGAATGCTGGGCTTGTTTGGTGCTGATGTAGCAACATTACAAAAATAATCCTTGCTAAGGCTAATTCTCCTCTGCCTTTTTATGCACACAGTCCTGCCTTCGTTTGTCAAGACCCCACGCGACATCACCATCCGCACGGGCACCAAAGCGCGGTTGGAGTGTGCGGCCGAAGGGCATCCGACTCCACAGGTGGCATGGCAGAAAGACGGTGGAACAGACTTCCCTGCCGCCCGAGAGCGGCGCATGCGTGTGATGCCTGATGATGATGTGTTCTTCATCATGGACGTGAAGCCAGAGGATATGGGCGTTTACAGCTGCACGGCTAAAAACACAGCAGGCATGATCTCTGCCAACGTCACCCTAACAGTGCTAGGTAAGCTTAGCGTTTGAAGAGCTCCTTGATTATGATCAGTATTGCGTGTAGTTAGTTACAAATTAAGTAGTTACTGTTATTAATTAGTAGTTACTGTTATTAATTATTAATTAATTAGTAGTTACTTTTCAACTGAAATGGTCATTCATTTTTAGGTAATCTAATTACAGTTACTTAAATACTGTACATAAACTCAATGAGTCCGATTCAGAATAATCAAACAAATCAGTTCAGAGAAGCAGATTGTGTTTTTTTGTTTTATATATATATATATATATAAAATACTAAAGACATTTACAGAAATTGATGACAATATATGGTGTAAAGTTTTAATACATATGATGAGACATACATTCAAATTTTTATGTATAATTATTACATTGTTTTAATAAGATTTTTATTTAAATTTAAAGAATGAAGCTTAATTTATATTTTCTATGAATAGAGATTTATAGGGATTTTAGGTAGTATCGATTAAAATAATTGTTGAGTGCAGAGTTCCCACACTTTTTGAAAGTACTTGAATTTCAGACATAGATTCAAGGCTTGCAAAGTCTTAATGTCTTAAACCTCAAAAGTGAAATTTTATAGCCTTAAAAAGTCTTAAATTCACTGAAATGTTGTGTTGTAGGTCTTAAGTCTTTTTAAACAGGTCTTAGTTTACCCTTATTCATGTTTAGCTACCCAATCTACCCATTAACACCCATACAATCACCAACAATCCATCTTAATAAAACTTTTACATTTTTATTTAAAAAAGCATTTAACTACTTTCCTTACAGTAACATTTGCTTTAAAGTTCTCCTTTGATTTAATGCTGAGGATACTGACCTGAACTATATTTTTATTATTTAATGAATATTATTGTAAACTGAAGTAATTGACAGCTATGTGTTGTTCTATTCATGGTAATGGTTAGAGGGTTTGTGAATGAATATTTTTAATAGTTTTCAAATATATTTAAACAAAATTATTATCATTGTATTATTAAATGTTATTAATTTGAATCAAGGCGACGCAGTGGCGCAGTAGGTAGTGCTGTCGCCTCACAGCAAGAAGGTCGCTGGTCATTTGTTTTTGGTGTTATTTCAACAATTGTCATGCTGCTGTCAAAAACAGAATGAAAAAAAAAAACTAGAAATTCTTAAATTAAAATCTTGGACAAGAACTATGACAAATAATGCACATTTAATAAATATTTCAGAAACTATTTGAACATTAATAGTTTGAATTTTTTGTCCATAAAGATTACTGTTTAAAATGCACAATTTTTTTTTTAAATGACACATTCAAAACCTCATCATTACGCTGACATTTTAATGTCAATATTAAGTGTAAATGAAATGTTAAGGACAGTTAGGACTTTCATGGTGCTACATATGCTGGGATGTGAATTACAATGGTGCTTGGTTTTAATTTAATGAAAGTCCTTGAATGAGCAGTTTATAAAAGAGTGGGAACCCTATGAGTAATTAAATTCCTTTTTTTAGCCAAATTAATCAGAAAAATAAGTCATATACAATTTGAATCAGATAATTTAGCTATTAGTTACTTATTCAGTAACTTACCCAACACTGATTATTGTTTTACTTTTTAACTCTAGTGTGCAGTGTTGCTCTTAGAGCATATAGATCTGAAAAGATATGATGCTCAAAAGGTCAATGTAAAGGAAGTTAAAGCATTTGGTTTTTAAGGTCTTAAATGAACAGATTGTAGGGACTGCATTAACCAATCAGAGCCAATTGTATATTGGTACAGAACCAGGCAGTCAACAGACCATTTTAAGGCGAACAAAACTAGTGGTGTATAATAGGTGAAATACAAAAAATTAACAATGTTATTTATTTTTTAAAACCGATAAACACATTACAATGCATCTCATAAACACCATCAAGCCTTCAAAAGTAACTGATTAGACACCCCCTTTAAATATTGCATAAATATATTATGTAAAGACTTTTTTTGTTCCATTATGGAATTTGGATTTGTTTATTAGTCTGTGTGAATTTTGGTAACCCCTGCTTAGTTCTACGTAAAAGCATTTTTTCCTCTTCCCCATCTGAAGCAGCTGGGCTTTATGTGCAGGCTCGAAGGTGAAAGGTCAGGAATGAGGTCACAGGGGTAGAGGAAGTGCTGAGGGCTCACACAGTGGTATTTCTGTGCGTTTCTGAGTCATTGCTACAAATATTCATTTTAAGTGAGGATATGATATTTTGGTTTAATCAGCTTAAACAGAGCTTTGTTTTGATTCTTCTTAAGAGTGATTCCTTTGAGAACTACTCTATGCTGTTTTTTTCAGTATGTTTTCAATGTAAAGTTATAAAAACTAATTTATAAACCTCAGTATACTTAAAGTTAAATAAAAAACAAACAGGTTTAACATACTTTTAAACAAAATAAAATTGAGAATGAGAAGATTTAGTTGGCTTAAACTGGACTTTATTTTTGATTCACTGAGAAGAACTTGCGCGAGTGTTTTATGAATCACACTGAATATTGGTCAAACTTGAAAAGAAACAGTTCATAAGTGTCATTTATTCAGAATTAGGACTACAATGATCTCACAGTATGTTTTTGATTCACTAAACATAAACTGACTCCTAGTTACTTGTTATTTGATGAGTTATACGTTCAGGAATTGGACGGTTAGGTTATTATATGGTCAGGTCTTGTTTTTGAATCTGTCACTTTGCTGACGCATTTGTAGCTCCGCCCTCTTTTGAAAAGAGCGCAATCTAATTTGAATTTAAAGCGACAGTCACCAAAATGGCACAATTATTATCAAAGCCTAAAAGGGGCAGGTTTAAAGAGTTATGGGGTATTTTGAGCTGAAACTTCACACATACACGCTCTAGGGACATCTCATTGTACCCTTCTTGTTGCATAAGAAGAATCAGAATCAGAAAGAGCTTTATTGCCAGGTATGTTCACACATACGAGGAATTTGTTTTCGTGACAGAGCTTCTACAGTGCAACAGGATAACAGAGAAAAAAAAAAATAGAAGTAGTGAGTGCAAATATACAGATTGACAAGTGTATGTACGTGTTTATTACTATATACAACGTTATATGTGCAGCTGTTATGTGCAAATTGGCATGTAAGTGTGTTGTTAAATAAGTGTATATGTGTATAAAAGTGTATAGCAAGTAGTGATGTTGGTTCCACAATTATTATCATCAAGTGTTCATGAGATGGATTGCCTGAGGGAAGAAACTGTTTCTGTGTCGGGCTGTTCTGGTGCGCAGTGCTCTGTAGCGTCGACCAGAAGGTAAAAGTTCAAAGAGGCAGTGTGCTGGGTGTGAGGGGTCCAGAGTGATTTTGGCAGCCCTCCTGCTCGCTCTGGATAAGTACAGTTCTTGGGGAGTAGGAAGGGTTGTACCAGTGATTCGCTCAGCACTCCGAACTATTCGACATAGTCTTTGGAGGTCGTATTTAGTAGCTGAGCTAAACCAGACAGTTATTGATGTGCAGATGACTGATTCAATGATGGAGGTGTAGAACTGTTTCAGCAGCTCCTTTGGGAGGTTAAACTTCCTCAGCTGACGAAGAAAGTACAGCCTCTGTTGAGCTTTTTTGACAATGGAGTCAATGTGAGTGTCCCACTTCAGGTCCTGAGAGATGGTGGTGCCCAGGAACCTGAAAGAACCTAAGAGTAGTTACTTAAAGAGTAGTTCACTTCCAGATTAGCAATTCTGTCATCATTACCTCTCTTAACTTGTTACAAAACTGTATTTTCTTTTTTGTTGTTGAACAAGATATTTTTAGAAAAGTTGTTTATGGGCACCATTGACTTCCATAGTAACAAATAAAGTCAACCATCCATTAGAAATGAACTACTCCTTATGCAATTGCCTTTAAAGTAATTGACTAACCATTCCCTGTGATGTTCTTGCAGAGACCCCTCATCTGGCACAGGAAATGGAGGATCGTAACGTGGTGGTAGGCGAAACCGTTGCGTTGCAGTGCAAGGCTTTAGGCAGTCCACCTCCTCGTATTACCTGGCTGAAGGGTGAAGAGCCTCTTCGAGTCAGCGACCGTCACCACTTCACTCCAGGAAATCAGCTGTTGGTGATCGGCAGCAGCACGTTAGAGGATGCTGGACGCTACACGTGTGTGATGTCCAATACGCTCGGCACCGAACGCGCTCACTCACAGCTCACCGTCTACCAGAGATTTGAGGAGTGCGCACCTTTTACCAGCCCCAGCACTGTTACTGTAGGCATCATCATCATCGCCGTGGTCACCAGTATTGTGGTGACGTCACTAGTTTGGGTGTGTATTATCTACCAGACCAGGAAGAAGAGCGAGGAGTGCAGTGTAAACACAGGTGCGTGTGTTCACACAGATTTTGAGTTGTGTGTGTAATGGGATTCATTTGGTTTATGGGGCCAGAGGTTTGTCTATAACTTTTACTCTTTGCCATTTATAGATGAGACGATTGTCCCTCCTGATGTTCCCAGTTACCTGTCCTCCCAGGGCACTCTATCTGAGAGACAAGATGTGTGCATACGAGTGGAGTCCAATGGGGGATCTCAGCCCAATGGACGAATAGAAAGCAATGGTACAATATTTGTGCTTTTCTTATATTTTTTCAGAGAAAACCTTTGCTGTTGTTTTAAAATGTGTTAAATGGGGAGTGACAGCAGGAACAAACCAATCTGTTTTAAGGTTCAAATTATGATATAGTTAGTTGGAAATGTGGTGGAATGAGTAGTACTGAAATATTTAGAAAATTTACAAATATGTGAGGTAGATTCCATTTACAATCACAAAATAAGCATTTCAACTATTTTGAACAATTTTAAAAGGGAAACAAGAAAGAAAAAAATAAAAACAACAAAAAAAAACACCTGACAATATTGTCTAAAATATAATTCACTTAGTATTAGCTACGTTTGTGCAACTGTTGTATTATCTATCATATTAGCAATTGTGCTCACACACTGATCTTATTTTACTTTCACATGGAAGCAAAAAAATCGAAAAACAAACAAAAAAACTCACAATATTGGGTCTAAAATGTAACGCACACGGTATTTAATTTCATCGTTGAAACGGTTGTATATTTTATTTATTTTTTTCAAAGGTAAACAAAAATAAACTAGTGCTGGGCAAAAAATGAATCACGATTAATCACATCCAATATAAAAGTTTGAATTGACAATGAATGTGTGTGTACTCTATATTTATTATGTATATATAAATACATATATGAATGCATAAATTGGAGAAAATGTTAATTTATATTTAGATATAAAACATATATGTACATGGTACACATTATATGTAAATGAATATGTCAATGTAAGAAAGCTTATGTATGTTCCTATGTATGTGTGTATCATGTGGGTAACTTTTATTTTGCATGTGATCACAATTAATCTTCTATAACAACAATATAGTATAGTAATGAACAACAAAAACATCCGACAATGTTTCTAAAAGGTTACTCAATCAGTATTAACTGCATTTTTCAATGTTGTTGTTGTCTAAAACAAATATAATATTAGCGATTGTGCTCACGCTGATATCTGTGAGACAAAAAAAACAAAAAATAAACGCTTGTTTGCTTTCATAGCTTATATTATAGGGTCGTTCCAATGACTCGCGCAATAAATCTCAACACACCGTGATTCTGTTTTGAATCTCAAAGCATATTTTTGTTTATGTTCATCTCGCACAGTTAAAATTGCACTCTCCCCTGCATACATTACCAGTGAGAAGCGTTTGAAGGTATATATGTATATATATATATATATAAATACATACATACACACACACACACACACACACGAACACACACACACAGTTGAAGTCAGAATTATTAGCCCCCCTTTGAATTTGTTTTTATTTTTTAAATATTTCCCAAATGATGTTTAACAGAACAAGGAAATTTGCACAGTATGTCTGATAATATTGTTTCTTCTGGAGAAAGTCTTATTTGTTTTATTTCGGCTAGAATAAAAGCAGTTTTTAATTTTTTATGAATCATTTTAAGGTCAAAATTATTAGCCCCTTTAAGCTATATTTTTTCGATAGTCTACAGAACAAACCATCATTATACAATAACTTGCCTAGTTAACCTAATTAACCTAGTTAAGCCTTTCAATGTCACTTTAAGCTATTTAAAAATATCTAGTCAAACATTATTTACTGTCATCATGGCAAAGATAAAATAAATGAGTTATTAAAACTATTATGTTTAGAAATGTGTTGAAAAAAAATCTTCTCTCCGTTAAACATAAATTGGGGAAAAAAATAAGCAGGGGGGCTAATAATTCAGGGGGGGGCTAATAATTCTGACTTCAACTGTATATTTACATATATTATTTTTAAACTTATATATTATATATTATATTATATATTAACTTCAAACTTTTTTAGTAAAATAAACAAGTTTCTTTCTTTCAGGCTACGATGTGCCGGTCGTGTGCGCAGACTGCTTGGAAAACGGCACCAGCTACTCCAAACACTGTAACTACCTCCCTCATGACATAGCGCCCCCTTCAGGCCTGGATTATCAGCAGACGCACCAAACATCGACTTTCACCAGCCACAACAATGAACCACACTGCAACGGCACACCAAACGGCCTTAGAAAAGACAACCAAACACCCATCTTTCCCACCAACCATGACAGGGTGACAATATCACCCTCATCAAACCAGTACAGCGACCGAAACGGTGAGAATAATGAATAAATTCAAGACTTGCTTAAACATCCTTCCTGGCAAAAACACACATATTTAGGTGTCATTGAGTATGTTTACATGCACATTCTTTACCTGATTATGCTTAATAAGATGACAATACACGTGGTCACAGGAAAACCTTTTTTAGTAACATCTTAAGCATAAACTGATGTTACAACTAGATTTTTGTTCCTTACAACAATTTCGTTTAGCAATTATAAATGCATTAACCGGCTTTCTGTCGTTTCAGTTCATTTATGTTGGAAGTGCTGAATATATGACAGATTTAAAAAAAATCTAGACTCAAGTACTTTCGTCAGCCACTGAATTATAAAACAAACTAAAGTGATCAAGTAGAAATGTTTGGATTCTGTGAGTGATGCGTTTCCTGCTGACATGTCGCAGTACTCTTCTTGATTTTTTTTTTTTTTATTGTGCTTTATTTCTTGTGACAGCCAACATAAATAAAATACTCAAGTTTTTACTCGTTTTGACATGTTACATTTTGACATCACTACCATAAGATTTTTATTTTAAAGAGTCAGCTAGTCCATTGATAGTTTTCAGTCACATGGCCTGTGCGGAGACCTGGTGGGCAAAATTAATGGGCCGTAATGGCAGCTACACTAGGATCTCCATAGAATCGCAGCACAAACGGGTCATATTTTCATCCGTTTCAAGCTACGAATAGTTGGATCACATATCAACAGAACTAAGCCGAGATATGATCCCAAACTGTAAATGGTGGGCACTTGCGATCCTTATACTGCACTGCAACCATTTTTCAGTAATTAAAACCGTCATGTCCCTGTCAAAGCTCCAATTCTTACATCTAACGTTATCGTTTGGATATTCCTCAGCGGTTTAATCATTAGTGATGGTGTTATAGCATGCAAGTGTCTGCTTTTATATTTGGTGTCAGATTCTTTTATTTAGATTAAGATTTGCTGGAAAAATCTATTCATTCACTTCTGCTATTTATACCTTGACTTCACATTTCAATTTATTCTTTTATTGGACTTGACCTGCAAATTAGAAACAGTGTAGAAAGCATACAATCTTACTGACAGTTATAGGTACCATGGATTGTTATGGGACAACGATGCTACCATTCAGCACAAATCCATACATTTCTCCTTTCTGGCTGTTGTTTCTCTGAAGAAATTTTGTAGAAGCACAGCTCAGGTGTGTCTCTTCGTCAGTTAGTAACACTAAACCTTACTGCAGGACAATTATCCGGCTTTTTGGCAAAAAAAAAAAGAAATTATTGAGCTTCAATAGATTTGGCCTTCTGTGTGGACGTGGCCTAAATACGCTCCATCTCTATTGGTGTGCATGTAAATGTACTCAATAGCCCGGCAATTTTGAGTAAAGGGATCATGTGTGAACAGGCCCTTTTTAAAAATACCGGTTAATTAATTCCGGCGATTTTCCGTAAAGAGAAGTTGTAAAATTACCGGTAATTTTCAGGAATGCTGCTCTGTGTGAACGCAGAAGGATAATTGCCAAAAAAGAGCACATTCACATTTATAATACACTGACGTGGACGACCAATCAGATGAATTCACATCCGTGCTGTTTATGAAATTAAAATGTTTAAGTCCTTCAGACACATTTAGCTGCTGCTTGATAGCTCCTTCTTAGTGCCAACTGTGGACAAAATGATTGATAAAATCCTAATGACCAGCTCTGTGTGATGTGTGTGCATGTGAAGGAGCACTCCTGTGAGTCAGATTTGAGTAGCCTACAACAACAATGGTCTTTCATTATCAAAAGTATCTCACAAGCTGCAGTAGCAACTCAAATGTTTATCTGCATATGCGAAAGTGTTCCTCCATATCTTTTCATCGATGTTGTTCACAATATCCATCAGAATTTGAAATGTCGTCAAATGTGTAAACAAAGCTGTTTTTAGCTGTAGTTAGCGCCTCTGCTTTCAGATGGTAACGTTAAAGGATTTTTTCCAAGTTACTTGGTTCGTCTTTGGAACAAAAGCAGCTACATGAATGCTAAAGTTTTAAATAAAATTGAAACCATCGTCGGTGCAATTGCCTAGTGGTTAGCGCGCAGACATATGGTGCAGTAGCACGTCAGGGCTTCCTGAGTTCAAGTGCCGGCTCAAGGACATTTCCCTACCCTACCACCCTCTTTCTCTCCAATTTCACTTCCTGGCTCAATACTGTCCTATCTAAAAAAGGCCAAAAATAAATCTTTGAAAAAAAAAAAAAGTGAAACCAAGAAAATGAACGACCCAGCCTCCTCCCCCCCTCATGTTTAATACTAGCGCAGACGTTTAGAGCTCATTTTTGGTTAATGACGTCAGAATTTACCGGTATTTTGGAATGGATGTGTGAATAGTGCTTTCCAGAAAAATTCCTAATGTCCTTGCCTGTGTGAACCGCACATATTTGAATTTACCGGTAAAGTCATTGTGGTAATTTTCCGGATATTTACTGGTATCGCTGTGTGAAAGAGGCTAATTGACACTAACATTATGTGTGTTTTCTGCTTTCTCTCAGGATTGTTGGTGAACAGGTCAGACACACCACCGTCACTGGAGGAGTCATACCATCGGCCAGTAAAACTGCTGTCTGAGGACTGTGACATTGGGTCGGAGCTCACACAGACTCTATTACCTAACGGACACACATATACGCCCAGTTCAGCTCTAACCCAGAGCCAATCCTTCAGGCGGGACAGCGAATAACGCCACACCAAGCCTCTTCTTGATATCCTTTTGCACTGAGAACTGCTACCTCACACTGAG